>NW_021703770.1:43899690-43906460 GCF_005190385.1 Monodon monoceros
GGGTATTTTTTGTCCTTCTTTCTCTAATTGCATTAGGTGCAAGGTTAGGTTGTTTATTCGAGATGTTTCCTGTTTCTTAAGCTCGGATTGTATTGCTATAAACTGCCCTCTTAAAACTGCTTTTACTGCATCCCATAGGTTTTAGATCACAGTGTCTCCATTGTCATTTGTTTCCGGTATTTTTTTATTTCCTCTTTGATTTCTTCAGTGATCACTTCGTTATTAAGTAGTGTATTGTTTAGCCTCCATGTGCTTGTATTTTTTACAGATCTTTTCCTGTAATTGATATCTATTCTCATAGCGTTGTGGTCGGAAAAGATACTTGATACAATTTCAATTTCCTTAAATTTACCTAGGCTTGATTTGTGACCCAAGATATCTATCCTGGAGAATATTCCATGAGGCTTGAGAAAAATGTGTATTCTGTTGTTTTGGATGGAATTTCCTATAAATATCAATTACGTCCATCTTGTTTAATGTATCATTTTAAGCTTGTGTTTCCTTATTTATTTTCATTTTGGATGATCTGTCCATTAGCGAAACTGGGGTGTTGAAGTCCCCTACTATCAATGTGTCACTGTCGATTTCCCCTTTTATGGCTGTTAGTATTTGCCTTATGTATTGAGGTGCTCCTATGTTGGGTGCATAAATATTTACAATTGTTATATCTTCTTCTTGGATCAATCTCTTGATCATTATGTAGTGTCCTTCTTTGTCTCTTCTAATAATCTTTATTTTACAGTCTATTTTGTCTGATATGACAATTGCTACTCCAGCTTTTTTTGGATTTCCATTTGCATGGAATATTTTTTCATCCATTAACTTTCAGTCAGTGTGTGTCTCTAGGTCTGAAGCGGGTCTCTTGTAGACAGCATATATACGGGTCTTACTTTTGTATCCATTCATCCAGTCTGTGTCTTTTGGTTGGAGGATTCAATCCATTAACATTTAAGGTAGTTATCGATATGTATGTTCCTATTCCCATTTACTTAATTGTTTTGCGTTGGGTATTATACCTCTTTTCCTTCTCTTGTGTTTCTTGCCTAGAGAAGTTCCTTTAGCATTTGTTGTAAAGCTGGTTTTGTAGTGCTGAACTCTCAGCTTTTGCTTGTCTGTAAATGTTTTAATTTCTCCATCAAACCTGAATGAGATCCTTGCATGGTAGAGTCATCATGGTTGCAGGTTTTTCTCCTTCATCACTTTAAATATGTCCTGCCAGTCCCTTCTGGCTTGCAGAGTTTCTGCTGAAAGATCAGCTCTTAACCTTATTGGGATTCCCTTTTATGTTATTTTTTGCTTTTCCCTTGCTGCTTTCAATAATTTTTCTTTATATTTAATTTTTGGCAGTTTGATTAATACGTGTCTTGGCGTATTTATCCTTGGATTTACCCTGTATGAGACTCTCTGTGCTTCCTGGAGTTGATTAACTATTTCCTTTCCCGTATTAGGGAAGTTTTCAACTATAATCTCTTCAAATACTTTCTCAGTCCCTTTTTCTCTTCTTCTTCTGGAACCCCTATAATTCGAACGTTAGTAAATTTAGTGTTGTCCCAGAGGTCTCTGAGACTGTCCTAAGTTATTTTCATTGTTTTTTCTTTATTCTGCACTGTAGTAGTTATTTCCACTACTTTAGCTTCCAGGTCACTTATCCATTCTTCTGCCTCAGTTATTCTGCTATTCATCCATTCTAGAGGGTTTGTTTTTTTTTGTTTTTTTTTTTTTGCAGTATGTGGGCCTCTCACTGTTGTGACCTCTCCCATTGTGGAGCACAGACACCAAATGCGCAGGCTCAGTGGCCATGCCTCACAGGACCAGCTGCTCCACGGCATGTGGGATCTTCCCAGACCGGGGCATGAACCCGTGTCCCCTGCATCGGCAGACGGACTCTCAACCACTGTGCCACCAGGGAAGCCCCTTCTAGAGTATTTTTAATTACATTTATTGTGTTGTTCATCGTTGCTTGTTTCATCTTTAATTCTTCTAGGTACTTGTTAAAGGTTTCTTGCATTGTCTCTATACTATTTCCAAGATTTTAGATCATCTTTATATCATTATTCTGAATTCTTTTCAGGTAGACTGCCTAATTCCTCTTCATTTGTTAGCTCTGGTGGGTTTTTGTCTTGCCCCTTCATCTGCTGTGTGTTTTTCTCTCTTCTCATTTTGCTTATCGTACTGTGTTTGGGGGTCTCCTTTTTGCAGGCTGCAGGTTCATACTTCCCGTTGTATTTGGTGTCTGTCCTCAGTGGCTAAAGTTGGTTCAGTGGGTTGTGTAGGCTTCCTGGTGGAGGGGAGTAGAGCCTGTGTTCTGGTGGATGAGGCTGGATCTTGTCTTTCTGGTGGGCAGGTCCACGTCTGGTGGTGTGTTTTGGGGTGTCTGTGGACTTATGATTTTAGGCAGCTTCTCTGCTAATTGGTGAGGTTGTGTTCCTGTCTTGCTAGTTGTTTGCCATAGGGTGTCCAGCACTGTAGCTTGCTGGTTGTTGAGTGAAGTTGGGTATTGGTGTTGAGATGGAGATCTCTGGGAGATTTTTGCCATTTGATATTATGTGGAGCTGGGAGGTCCCTTGAGGACGAGTGTCCTGACGTTGGCTCTCCCACCTCAGAGGCACAGCACTGATTCCTGGCTGTAGCACCAATAGCCTTTCATCCACAGGGCTCAGAATAAAAGGGAGAAAAAGTAGAAAGAAAGAAAAAAAGAAAGAGGATAAATAAAATAAAATAAAGTAAGGTAAAATAATATAAAGTTATTAAAATAAAAAAATAATTATTAGAAAAAAAATTTTTTAAAAAGTAAAACAAAAAAGGATGGATAGAAGCCTAGGACAAATGGTGAAAGCAAAGTTTACAGACAAAATCTCACACAGAAGCATACACATACACACTCACAAAAAGAGGAAAAGGGGAAAAAATGATAAATCTTGCTCTCAAAGTCCACCTCCTCAATTTGGGATGATTCGTTGTCTATTCATGTATTCCACAGATGCAGGGTACATCAAGTTGATTGTGGAGATTTAATCTGCTGCTCCTGAGGCTGCTGGGAGACATTTCCCTTTCTCTTGTTTGCACAGCTCCTGGGGTTCAGCTTTGGATTTGGCCCCACTTCTGCTTGTAGGTTGCCAGATGGCGTCTGTTCTTCGCTCAGACAGGACAGGGTTAAAGGAGCCGCTGATTCGGGGGATGTGGCTCACTCAGCCCGGGAGGAAGGAGGGGTACGGATTGCGGGGCGAGCCTGTGGCAGCAGAGGCCGGCGTGACTTTGCACCAGCCTGAGGCATGCTGTGCGTTCATCCAGGAAGTTGTCCCTGGATCCCGGGACCCTGGCCGTTGCGGGCTGCACAGGCTCCCCGGAAGGGAGGTGTGGAGAGTGACCTGTGCTCGCACACAGGCTGATTGGTGGCGGCAGCAACAGCCTTAGCGTCTTACGCCCGTCTCTGGGGTCTGCACTTTTAGCCGTGGCTCGCGCCCATCTCTGGGGCTCCTTTAAGCAGCACTCTTAATCCCCTCTCCTTGCGCACCAGGAAACAAAGAGGGAAGAAAAAGTCTCTTGCCTCTTTGGCCGGTCCAGACTTTTTTCCGGACTCCCTCCCGGCTAGCCGTGGTGCACTAACCCCCTGCAGGCTGCGTTCACACTGCCAAACCAAGTCCTCTCCCTGTGCTCAGACCGAAGCCCGATCCTCAGCTGCCAGCCCCACCTGCCCTGGCTGGTGAGTAGACAAGCCTCGGGCTGGTGAATGCTGGTGAGGACCGATCCTCTGTGCAGAAATCTCTCCGCTTTTCCCTCTGCACCCCTGTTGCTGTGCTCTCCTCCACGGCTCTGAAGCTCCCCCCTCCGCCACCCGCAGTCTCTGCCCGCGAAGGGTCTTCCAAGTGTGTGGAAACCTTTCCTCCTTCATGGCTCCATCCTACTGCTGCCAGTCCCATTCCTATTCTTTTCTCTCTGTTTATTCTTTTTTCTTTTGCCCTACCCAGGTACGTGGGGAGTTTCTTGCCTTCTGTGAGGTCTGAGGTCTTCTGCCAGCATTCTGTAGGTGTTCTGTAGGAGCAGTTCCACGTGTAGATGTATTTCTGATGTATCTGTGTGGAGGAAGGTGATCTCAGCGTCTTACTCTTCCGCCATCTTCCCACACTGAGATTTTTAAATCGAACAATTGATTTTTGATATCAAAGTGTGTTTTGCTTTGTTGTGTATTTTGTTTTTTAAAGTATGTAGCCATTTTTTCCTTTTTTTTTTTTCGGAACACAGGCCTCTCACCGCTGTGGCCTCTCCCGTTGCGGGGCACAAGCTCCGGACACGCAGGCTCAGCAGCCATGGCTCATGGGCCCATCCGCTCCGCGGAATGTGGGATCCTCCCCGACAGGGGCACAAACCCGTGTCCCTTGCATCGGCAGGCGGACTCTCAACCACTGCGCCAACAGGGAAGTCCCATTTTTTCCTTTTCTGTTCAACTGCAGTTGTCTTTTTCACTTTTAAAAGTTGCCAAAGGGCTTCCGGAAATATGGTGGAATGGTAAGACGGGGAGATCACCTTCCTCCCCAGATACACCAGAAATACATCTACACGTGGAACAACTCCTACAGAACACCTATTGAACGCTGGCAGAAGGCCTCAGACCTCCCAAAAGGCAAGAAACCCCCCCACGTACCTGGGTAGGGCACAAGAAAAAAGAATAAACAGAGACAAAAGGACAGGGACGGGACCTGCACCAGTGGGAGGGAGCTGTGAAGGAGGAAAGGTTTCTACACACTAGGAAGCCCCTTCGCAGGCAGAGACTGCGGGTGGCGGAGGGGGAAACCTTCGGAGCTGCGGAGGAGAGCACAGCCACAGGGGTGCGGGGGGCAAAGTGGAGAGATTCCCGCACAGAAGATCGGTGCCGACCGGCACTCACCAGCCCGAGAGGTTTGTCTTCTCCCCCACCGGGGCGGGTGGGGCTGGGGGCTGAGGCTCGGGCTTTGGTCGGAGCGCAGGGAGAGGACTGGGTTTGGCTGCGTGAACACCGCCTGCAGGGATTTAGTGCGCCACGGCTGGCCTGGAGGGAGTCTGGGTAAAAGTCTGGAGCTGCCGAAGAGGCAAGAGACTTTTTCTTCCCTCTTTGTTTCCTACTGCGCGAGGAGAGGGGATTAAGAGTGCTGCTTAAAGGAGCTCCAGAGACGGGCGCGAGCCGCGGATGAAAGCACGGAACACAGAGATGGGCATGAGATGCTAAGGCTGTTGCTGCCGCCACCAAGAAGCCTGTGTGTGAGCACAGGTCACTATCCACACCCCGCTTCCGGGGAGCCTGTGCAGTCTGCCACTGCCAGGTTCCCGGGATCCAGGGACAACTTCCCAGAACGCACGGCGTGCCTCAGGCTGGTGCAATGTCACATCGGCCTGTGGCGCCGCAGGCTCGCCCCGCACGCCGTGCCCCTCCCTCCCCCCGGCCTGAGAGAGCCAGAGCCCCCGAATCAGCGCCTCCTTTAACCCCGTCCTGTCTGAGTGAAGAACAGACGCCCTCCAGCGACCTACACGCAGAGGCGGGGCCAAATCCAAACCTGAGCCCCTGGGAGCTGTGAGAACAAAGAAGAGAAAGGGATCTCTCTCCCAGCAGCCTCAGAAGCAGCGGATTAAAGCTCCACAATCAACTTGATGTACCCTGCATCTGTGGAATACATGAATAGACAACGAATCATCCCAAATTGAGGAGGTGGACTTTGAGAGCAAGATTTATCATTTTTTCCCCTTTACCTCTTTTTGTGAGTGTGTATGTGTATGCTTCTCTGTGAGATTTTGCCTGTATAGCTTTGCTCCCACCATTTGTCCTAGGGTTCTATCCGTCTGTTGTTTTTTTTAATTTGTTTCTTAATAATTACTTTTTATTTTAATAACCTTATTTTATTTTACTTATCTTCATTCTTTGTTTCCTTCCTTCCCTCCTTTAGACAACCAATCATCCCAAATTCAGGAGGTGGACTTTGAGAGCATGATTTATGATTTTTTCCACTTTTCCTCTTTTTGTGAGTTTGTATGTGTATGCTTCTGTGTGAGATTTTGTCTGTATAGCTTTGCTTCCACCATTTGTCCTAGGGTTCTATCTGTCCGTTTTTTTCTCTCTTAATAATTATTTTTTTTATTTTAAGAACTTTATTATATTTTATCTTATTTTATTTCATTTTACTTTATCTTCTTTCCTTTTTTCTTCCTTCCTTCCTCCCTCCCTCCCTCCCTCCTTTCTTTGTACTGCTACTAATTCTTTCCTTCTAATTTTTCTCCCTTTTCTTGTGAGCCGTGTTGATGAAAGGCTCTTGGTGCTGCAGCCAGGAGTCAGTGCTGTGCCTCTGAGGTGGGAAATCCAACTTCAGGACACTGGTCCACAAGAGACCTCCCAGCTCCACATAATATCAAATGGCAAAAATCTCCCAGAGATCGCCATCTGAACACCAGCACCCAGCTTCACTCAACGACTACCAAGCTACAGTGCTGGACATTCTATGCCAAACAACTAGCAAGACAGGAACACAACCCCACCCATTAGCACAGAGGCTGCCTCAAATAATAATGAGTCCACAGACACCCCAAAACACACCACCAGACGTGGACCTGCCCACCAGAAAGACAAGATCCAGCCTCATCCCCCAGAACACAGGCACTAGTCCCCATACAACCATACAACCAAGCAATTCCACTCAGGTAGTTACCTGAGAGAAATGAAAACATATATGTTCACACACAGACTTGCACATGAACAGTCATAGCAGCATGATTCATAATAGCCAATGAGTAGAAACAATCATAAT
>NW_021703770.1:43906560-43912533 GCF_005190385.1 Monodon monoceros
CATAGCAGCATGATTCATAATAGCCAATGAGTAGAAACAATCATAATTACCACTATTACTACAATAATATATGGACCTGTTGCTTAAGGGAGAGGCCAGGGCTCTAGATATAAAACTGAGCATCACTAACATACAGATGGTATAAAAGCCATGATCTGGTCTGGATCATCTAGGGGGAAAGTACAGATGGCAAACAGTAAAGGACCCATATTAGAGCTCTGAGGCATTCCAACAGTTAGAAATTGAGCAGAGGAAGAAAAAAAGAGATAGAGGAAGAGAGGATAATAGGGAGTATGGTCTCTTGTGTCTTGGAAGCTATCAGAGGGAAAGTTTCAAGGAGGGAAGAGTCAGCCATATCTAATCTGCTGAGAGGCCAAGTAAGATAAGCAGTATTTTCCAAAATTGCCATTGTTGGTAACTTGAACAAATGCAGCTTTAGTGGAGATATGAAAACAGAAGACTGATGTAAGTTTGTTAAAAATTGAATTAGAGGTGAAGAAGTAGAGACAATAAGTATGGACAATTCCTACAGGGTGTTTAGATCTAAATGGGAGTAGAAAAATGAGGTGGTAGCTGAAGGATGATATGGGGTCAAGAATTCTTTTCCTATGTAAAGATAGGATATAATAATAGCATAGATCTGTATGACACATGAACGATCCAGTAGACAGGCAGAGATTGGCAATGCAAGAGCAGAGAGAGAATATAAAGAACAGAATGCTGGAGAGAGTAAGGGAATGGCATCCAGACCACAAGTAATACTGTTTACAATTGTATAAGAACACTTTTTTCCCACTGTAAAAGAGATAAAGCAGGAAAGACAGGTCAAGTACAACTAAGTTTATAGATCTGGTAGTGGAACTATGAGGGAGTTCTCTCTCATGGTTTCTACTTTCTCAATGCTCAAAAGAAATACAGAACCTAGGGAAGATAAGGTACAATATGCATTACCCCTGTCTTCTCTTCCTAAGTTCAGAATCTATTAAGAAAAGCCACACAATAATGATAGATGATGATCAAAACATCACCTTTATTACTCATAAAGCTAATTGGAATATGTCCCTTTTTAGATCTGTAGCATATGGGCTTAGTAACACTTTGTCCCTTCAGTTGACAGTTTTACTCACTCAGCTACAGGCCTCACCTGCTTCCATATGGGGAAGCACAAAATGTGTGCATCCTTTAGACAAGCTTACTTCTAAAAGGAGGAGAAAACTGAGAAGGGACTAGATAAGTACGCTTGCTTTTTCTCTAAAACTAACAAATGAGGAGGAGGAGTGCTGAGGGGCAGATAGGACTAGAAATGTTCCTCCCATGCTTTCCTTCTTAGGGATTGAAATGGAATTTCATCTTCACTTTGGAAACATGAAGTATGGGACTTACGCATCTCCTACAGTAGTACAAGATGATCATCTAAGTCTGTAATTCGCAAACTTTTGGGTCTCAGAACTCTTCAAAATTATTAAGAGCTTTTGTATATGTTGGTCATATCTATTGATATTTACTACATTAGATTAAAACAGAAAATTTTAACACATCAGAGTATATGAAAACACATTCCATTATCCATTGGAGCAATGATATCATCATACTTAATTTAGTCTCTGGAAAGATTTTTCCAGAGCATGAGAGTAAAAAGGGAAAATAATACCTTAATATTTATTATTTTGAAAAGTTTTGATTTTGTGAACCACTTATAAAAGTCTCAGGAACCAACCCCACCTCCAGAGGTCCCTGTACCACAACTTAAGAACAGGTGATATATGAGAATGGAATAGTAGATGTATTTGAGAAACATAACAGAATTGCTAAGTAGACTTTAGTGCCTAGTTTTAGCCATTAATTTAAAGAGAAACCAATGAATTCCATTTCTGGCCAAGATGAAGAAACAAGGACCAATTCACCCTCCTGCCTTAAACAACCATTAGCCAGATAAAATGCATGAAACAGTGGTTTTCAAGACACTAGATATCAGGCAACAAAGGACAGTGATCTCTAAGTGATAGGAAACAACTGAGGTCAGCCTTATGACAGCCTGACTACCCAAGCTTACTGCCTTGGGAGAGTTTCCAGCTATACTACAGGGTAGGGAAGTAAGGCGGGGCCCAGAGGAAGCTCAGAGTTGAAGAGACAGGGCTGGGAGTTAGGGTAGACAGAGGCAGATAGAGTTTATAGGACAGAGCACCAAAGAGGAGAAGTACACAGACAGAGAACTCCAGAGATCCGCAGAGCGCTCGCTCTCAAATATTCAGCAGCACTGATCAATGCAGGATGTAGAAGTAAGTAAACCAAAAGCCATTGTTCTCCAATGAACAACAGGGAAAAACCAGGAAGTTTGTAGAGAAGTACTGCCTAATGGCATGATCTTCAGAAGAGCTAGAGTCTTTAGGGAATGGAGAAGAAATTATAGTTTGGAAGTGGCACTGGGGACAAAGGAGATATGTATTGGGATGGCCAAAAAGTTCGTACAGGTTTTTGTAAGATCTTATAGAAGAAGCCAAACAAACTTTTTGGCCAAGCCAATACATACATACATATATATACATACACACACACACACACACACACACACACACACACACACACACACCCTATTACATGGTTCTGGGAGATAAGAGATAAGATGTTAATCCATTATTATAGCAACTTTTGATTTTTTTAAAATACAATGCTGATGAGCACTAGACATAAGTTTTGAATGGAAAATATATTTGGTTTTTTTTTTTAGTTGGAAAGAAGATTCCCAGTCTACAGCTTGTCTTTTCATTTTCTATAGCATCTTCTGAAGTGTAAAATTTTTCAATTTTTTTGAAGTTCAATTATCAAAGAATTTTTTTAATAGGTCTTGTTTCTGATGTCATATATAAGAGCTCTTTGCTTAACCCAAGATCATGAAGATTTTCTTCTATGTTTACATTTAGGTGATGATTCATTCTACTTCTGAAATAAACCTTAATTCTATCTGATTTTTCGATCTCCAGGATTGGTCTGGAAATTCTACTCTTGCCCTTCTCCAATCAAGTTTATACATAGCAGTGAGTGATATCTCCTAAACTTAAATTTAATCATGTTATTTCCCTGAAAAACTCACTTTAATGGCTTTCCATTGTACCTGGAATAAATTTCTAATCTTTTTATGATGATAGTCAACAGCCTCTCCTTACCACTTCAATCTCATCTCATAAAATAAAAACAACTTTGAATTAGAAGAAAAAAAACTTTGAGCTTGTCAGCTAACTTTCGTAGTTGTTCAAGAATATTTTATTTACAGCGTATTTGTTATTTTTGTAATTCAAAAGGCCCAGATTAAAACTGTACACTAACTTAAGAAAGACGGTCTTTCATCTGGATTTTGTGCCCATCCACTTTCTATGAGAGAGATCATAAGTGCTCGATGAGGTATATCAAATGGCAAACTTTCTTCAGTAGTGTCAGGTCGATGTCCTTGTGACACACTATACATAATCTGCAAAGGATTGGTGACTTCTGTCAAAACAAATATATTTCATTCATTAGAAATATATTATGATTTAATATATTAAATACATTCTAAAGCCAACCAAATGAACATGAGGGAATCTTAAAATCTTAGGAATAATTCATTACTTCCCTTTCTGTCAAAGGAATATTTAGATCCCAGCTATTGCCAGACTTGCTGCCTCTCGTGGGAGGAGTTTATATCTTCACCTCTTTAATTCTGGGCTTGGCCATGTGATTTGATTTGGCCAATGGAGTATGAAGAGAGCAGAGTAAAACAGAGCTCAGCAGAGCTGAGCAGAACCTAGCAGAGCCAAGAAGGGCCACAGCAACTAATAACCCAATGTGAATGAAAAATAAATGTTTAGTTTGTAAACTACTGAGATTCTGAGGTTGTTACACAGCAAACTGACCTAAATGAACCTCAAAATAAAGAAAGAGACAATATTATCAGAAAATTTTTAAAGTATTCTTCAGTATTTGCTGGTCTTTAGAAGAAGCACTAGTTAAATTTTCATACAAACGATTTTATAGCTGGAATGAATCTTAGAAATAAGAATTCAAAATTCTTATTTTGCAGATAAAAAAAATGAGGACTTTAAGAGATTCAGTGGCTTATAATAGAGTTAATTACTATCAGAACAAGAAGAATCTACACATTTTTCTGATCCTTAATCCAGTACTTTCCAACATACAGTGGATTCACAATGACAAATTGTTGTTTTTCTAGTGTGTTTTCCACAAAATGACTGTTAGGCAGATTTAAAATAAGTGATCTTTATTCAGATAGTTCTGAGTATGACTTACCAATATGATGTCACCTAGAATAAGGAAGTCAAAGTACACTTACCTTCAAAAGGCTGTTTTCTAGATAAGACTTCCCATGTGGTAACTGCATAGCTGTTTAAGATAAAAATATACACATAGTACTTTATAAACTATTCATAATAAACTAAAATGGTACTGATTTTAAAAGCTGACTGTGAGATACCATTTTTTAAAGTAATAATGTAGTGAAATGCTGCTTAAAGAATCACTGTATAGAACCAAGATGATGAATATTCATATACAGTTTTGTTTTGAAAGGGAATTAATTCAATTTGAAAAATTAGGAAATTACTGTAATAAGAACTTGAAGTTATAGGCAAGGATAACTTGTGGATGATTCTTTCACACCTAGATAAGCTATGCCCTTTAATTACATGATTCCATTGTTCACACAAAATAAAGAGCAATAAAAAAGGCTGTCTCATGTAGCCCTATTCTATTGATTCTTTTTCTGGTGTAAGTACTGTCTCTTTTGGTAGTGTTAAATGTTAATTGCACTGTTTCCCTCCCCTTATCAAGGTCACATATGATAAAAACCCTTGAATATTATAAATTGATAGGACAACAAGATATGCTTTAATAATTTTTAAGGATGTAAAAGTAGCTTAAGGCGAGGCATCAGGACTTCCCTGGTGGCACAGTGGTTAATACTCCATGCTCCCAATGCAGAGGGTCCGAGTTTGATCCCTGGTCAGAGAACCAGATCCCACATGCATTCTGCAACTAAGGAGCCTGCATGCTGCAACCCAGGAGCCCATGCGCCGCAACCAAGGAGCCCACCGCCGCAACCAAATAAATAAGTAAATAAATATTAAAAAGAAAAAAAAAAGCAAGGCATCTTTATTTTCATATTTTTAATTTTTAATTTTTTTTTTTTTGGCTGCACCACACAGCTGTGGGATCTCAGTTCCCTGACCAGGGACTGAACCTGGGCCACGGCAGTGAAAACCGGGATCCTAACCACTAGACCACCAGGGAACTCCCAAAGCAAGGCATCTTTAATATGAAAAACATTAACCACTGTCTCTAATTTATTTTCACCACACTTATGAGAGAAGCATAAAAATCATACTTTTAAAATGTAGCTTCAAAATTCAGATTGATTAATCTTGTTTTTTAGACAAGGTTAACTCTGAGCAAAAGTAACATGCTGTACCTGTATATATCATGCTTGATAGTAGCCCTTGATTTTTGTCCAGGTTCATAGTTTTCAGGTGGCATATAGATAATTGTCCCTCCTTCTGGTGCAGATTTACTACTTCGTGATTGTGAGAGGGACATCATGCGCCATTTTGATAAGCCAAGATCTGCAATCTGGAAGGGAAAAGAGTAATTGAATTTTGAAATTTTCTCTTTAAAAAAATTCAAGAATTGTTTTTGTTTATATTTATTATATTTAGACATGAGACCAGAGTAAATGCTATATATATTAATATTTTATTTCTATAATAGTCTATTAGTTTCTTAACAAATTGGATTCCATAGTGCTGAACCCAACAACTCTAAAAGCAATATAAACTGACTTGAAGTTCAGCATAATATTACAAATTTTAAAAGAGACTAAGTTTTGAAAACTTAAACAGGAGTATTTTTGCCTTTTATTCTGAATGAGTATATACACTTCACTTTTTGTGACAAGTAGCTTTATATCATGTGCTTTCAAAATTT
>NW_021703770.1:43912633-43913845 GCF_005190385.1 Monodon monoceros
TGCACAGCAGAAGTGACTGATCAGTTCTGATTTTCTTTGCAGCAGCAGTGGCTCCCGTTTCGCGTCCTACACCTGGTCACTACCATGTCCTGTACCGCGGGTGTGGAGAAACGCAGTTGGGCTGGCATGGGGAGACATACTGCCTGGTTGGTGGCTTCCGGGCCTACGGGGATGTTCCTTTGGCCACGCCAGCTAAGGTGGAAGCAGAGAAGCCAGTGCCCAGACGTGCTCTGAAGAGAAAGCACTCACCAGAATGGGCGGACGAAGACCTGTGTTGCCCCAGACCCAAAATCCGGCGATTGGAGCTTTCAAGCAGCACAGGAATACAAGGTGCTTTGATTCTCAAGCAGGGTGGCCCAACCTCTGGGCACATCGCCTCTGCAGGAGCCACAGTAAACGAATGTCCCATATTTGCTTTTTCAAGGTGGCAGCAGGGAGTCCCCTCCTAAAGAAGGTTCTCTCTCATTGCCACACTCTCAAAGGCTCCCCCAAATGTGGTTCCTTCCTGTGAGCCTGATCAGGCTAAGGGCAGAGTTCTCTTTTTGCTTCCCTGAGTAGCACCAAATCGTGTTAGAAACACCTCTTCACCCTGTTGACCATGTTTTTCACGGGGGCTGCTGCTGAGCCTTTATCTCATCCTTTCATGGCGGAGAGAGAGAGAGGATTCTAATGAATTTTACTTCCAGGGGAGAGGAGAGTGTTATGATTATGTTGTCATTTTGTATTATGTCCTTTTGTCATGAGTTTGTTTTCAATTTCATGTTAAAATGGGTCCACCATTCCCACTTTGTGAGGTCATTCAGCACCCTCCTTTTGCACCTTTAACATCTCTCTCAGTATCACTTGGAAATATTTGAATTGGCATGAGCTTGTCCTCACATTCCTATTAGCTGTAATTCTGGAGCCCCGACATGAACCTAACCATTGAGCAGAACACCTCTCCACTACCTGTGTAACACTGGGTAGGCCCCTTAGCCTCTTGGTTTTTTTAAGTCCTCAGTTGTAAAAATGTGACGGTGCTATGGATTTATATTTGGGGCACGACAAGGTCGAGAAGAGTGTGTCTTTTCCTTTATTCTTCCAAACTGGAATGTCTTCCCTCTCTTCTGCATGGGTCCAAATCTCACTTGTCCTTCAGGCCGACTGCCAAGGAGCCTTCCCTGATTCCCCAGGCCACACAAATCTCTGCCTCTTAGGGTCAGTGCCATACAA
>NW_021703770.1:43913945-43914486 GCF_005190385.1 Monodon monoceros
GAAATTTCCAAAATATTCTTTAGGAAATAAAACTCCACATATAATTTAAAATTATAATTTAATATTACCTTAAATTTAAATACCTATATTTAATTTAATTTAAGGAAGGAAGGAAGGAAGAAAGAAAGAAGAAAAGAAGGAAAGAAAGAAAGAAAGGAGGGAGAGAGGGATGGGACAGACGGTGGGAGGAAGGAAGGAAGGAGGGAAGGAAGGAAAAAAGAAATAAAGAAAGAAGATAAAGTAAAATAGTAATTAAATTAAAAAATAATTATTAAGAAAAAAATTAAGGAAAAAAACGGACGGATATAACATTAGGACAAATGGTGGAAGCAAAGCTATGCAGACAAAATCTCATACAGAAGCATACGCATACACACTCAGAAAAAGAGGAAAAGGGAAAAAAATCATAAATCTTGCTCTCAAAGTCCACCTCCTCAATTTGGGATGATTCTTTGTCTAAATGAGGGAAGGCAGGAAGGAAGGAAGGAAAGAAAGAAAGAAAGAAAGAAAGAAAGAAAGAAAGAAAGAAAGAAAGAAAGAA
>NW_021703770.1:43914496-43916630 GCF_005190385.1 Monodon monoceros
GAAAGAAAGAAAGAAAGAAAGAAAGAAAGAAAGAAAGAAAGAAAGAAGATAAGGTAAAATAAAATAAAGTTATTAAAATAAAAAATAATTATTAAGAAAAAAAAATTAAAAAAAAAAAAACGGACGGATAGAACCCTAGGACAAATGGTGGAAGCAAAGCTATACAGACAAAATCTCACACAGAATCATACACATACACACTCACAAAAAGAGGTAAAGAGAAAAAAATCATAAATCTTGCTCTCAAAGTCCACCTCCTCAATTTGGGATGATTCGCTGTCTATTCATATATTGCACAGATGCAGGGTACATCAAGTTGATTGTGGAGCTTTAATCCGCTGCTTCTGAGGCTGCTGGGAGAGAGTTCCCTTTCTCTTCTTTGTTCTCACAGCTCCCAGGGGCTCAGCTTTGGATTTGGCCCCGCCTCTGCGTGTAGGTCGCCGGAGGGCGTCTGTTTTTCGCTCAGACAGGACGGGGTTAAAGAAGCCGCTGATTCGGGGGCTCTGGCTCACTCAGGCCGGGGCAGGGGAGGGGCACGGATTGCAGGGCGAGCCTGTGGCAGCAGAGGCCGGCGTGACTTTGCACCAGCCTGAGGCTCACCGTGCGTTCTCCCGGGGAAGTTGTCCCTGGATCCCGGGAACCTGGCAGTGGCGGGCTGCACAGGCTCCGCGGAAGCGGGGTGTGGATAGTGACCTGTGCTCGCACACAGCCTTCTTGGTGGCGGCAGCAGCAGCCTTAGCGTCTCATGCCTGTCTCTGGGGTCCGCGCTTTCAGCCGCGGCTCGCGCCCGTCTCTGGAGCTCCTTTAAGCAGCGCTCTTAATCCCCTCTCCTCACGCACCAGGAAACAAAGAGGGAAGAAAAAGTCTCTTGCCTCTTCGGCAGCTCCAGACCTTTTCCCGGTCTCACTCCCGGCTAGCCGTGGTGCACTAACCCCTTCAGGATGTGTTCACGCCGCCAACCTCAGTCCTCTCCCTGTGCTCTGACCAAAGCCCGAGCCTCAGCTCGCAGCCCCGCCCTCCCTGGCGGGTGAGCAGACAAGCCTCTCGGGTTGGTGAGTTCCGGTCGGCACAGATCCTCTTTGCGGGAATCTCCCCGCTTTGCCTTCCGCACCCCTGTGGCTCCGCTCTCTTCCGCGGCTCCGAAGCTTCCCCCCTCCACCACCCGCAGTCTCCGCCCGCGAAGGGGCTTCCTAGTGTGGAAACCTTTCCTCCTTCACAGCTCCCTCCCACTGGTGCAGGTCCCGTCCCTATTCTTTTGTCTCTGTTTTTTCTTTTTTTCTTTGGCCCTACCCAGGTATGTGGGGAGTTTCTTGCCTTTTGGGAGGTCTGAGGTCTTCTGCCAGCCTTCAGGAGGTGTTCTGTAGGAGTTGTTCCACGTGTAGATGTATTTCTGGTGTATCTGTGGGGAGGAATGTGATCTCCGCGTGTTACTCTTCCGCCATCTTCCCCTCCCAGGTATCCGTTTTTTCTAGACTTTTCTTTCTTCAGCTCACAAAGGAGCCCCTGAGGATTAAGCAGAGGAACGCCAGGGTTTCTTCCAGGCCAGCTTCAGCCCTGGGATGTTCAGGGCAGACTCTCATTACAAACCTCAGTTTCTGAGGCTCCTGGCTTATGGCCATTTAGTATAGAAGGAGGCTCCTGGCTGGGGAAGGCTCAGACAAAACGATGCAGGTTCTAATCTGTGGCAGTTGGCAGTGGTGGTGGGGAGTGGTGGTCAGTCCAGGAAGAGGCATTCGCTGCCTTAGGCATTTAAACCATTGCCTTCTCTTCAGGATGGATCACCTGCAAGATTCTGTGGGGTCCGCCTCCTGGCACCATGCTACAATCGCCGGATTTTGGGTCCACAGCAACCCAGGTCTTTGTCCGACATTTCCGGAGAGTGCTTTCTCTTCGGAGCACGTCTGGGGACTGGCTTCTCTGCTTCCACCTTGGCTGGCGTGGCCAAAAGAGCATTGCCGGAGGCCCGGGAGCCACCAACCAGGCAGTATGTCTCCCCATGCCGGCCCAACTGCGTTTCTCCACACCCGCGGTACGGGACATGGTAGTGACCAGGTGTAGGACGAGAAAAGGGAGCCACTGCTGCTGCTAAGAAAATCAGAACTGATCAGTCACTTCTGCTGTGCACAGTCTCCTG
>NW_021703770.1:43916730-43918291 GCF_005190385.1 Monodon monoceros
TCCCCAGGCCACACAAATCTCTGCCTCTTAGGGTCAGTGCCATACAACCTAGCTGTCTCTTACGTTAATCTTATCTCTCAAGCCAAACTCAGAATATGGGTCTCTCTTGCCCTCCTGTGGCCCCTGCGGCTGTGCCAGCCCACCGGCACGCCCCACGTGGGGTGTCTACTAGACTAGGGCATGGGTGGGGAGGCCCAGGGGTGAAGGGCGAGGCAGAGTACCTCTTACTCCACCCTGCTCTCCTCCACAAAACTGCCCCTCCTCCTGAAGCCTGCCCCGCAAATCACAGGTTCCTTATATGACCTCACTGAGTAGTGATGATCTCACAGGTCTTCTCAGAGTTTCCATAGCAGGGTAACTATGCAAATGTGCTACCCTCAGAGAAACTTCCCTACCCTGGAGGAAACTTCTTTCCCTGGAGAAAGTTCTCCACGAGATACCAATCTCTTTGGTTGTCTGAGAGAAAATGCCTGACCAGATCTTCTGTATTTACTCTAACCTGTCCTCTGTTCCCTGGGAGGGCAGTGCAGCAGGTACACCGAGACCGGGCATCTGTACAAGAGGCATGGTGTACACACAACCTCCCCTGGCTGCCACATGTTCCTGTGGGGCTTGCCCACCACACACACCTGAGCACTTTCCCAGCTCTAAGTAATACCATTGACCTGGGACACCTTCAGTGACCCACAGTGCTCACTGCTGAGGACAAGTGAAAGGTCATTCCTGGATAAGTGTGCAGGACGGTTCTGAGCTTTATAAATGTAGCCTTACCCTTTGGGCTAAAGGATGGTTCCATTCAGACCCTTTCCTGATTGGGCTCTTAGCAAAACACAAGCGCATTTTTCTTGGCAAATGGTAAACGGAGCAGTTTGAGGAAGAGGGTCACTCTTGAACCACACCTTCAATCCCAGGGACCTCTGTGCTGTCATGTAGACGTCTATATCGGTCCCCTCAGACACATCCCTTACTGAGTTGCTGAGTACTAGGGGAGAGGGTGGTGCCGTATTGATGGGAAGACCAACAACAAAGCGGGGGTGAAGTGCTAAAGAGACTAGAGGGCTGAGGAGATGGTGTCCCAGGAGCCTGTGTGGATGTGAGCTTAGACTTGGTACCCAGAACCTGATTCTGAGTCTCCTGATCAGTCTGCCTCAGTATTTGGCCTTGTTCTAATCGACATAAAAGTATCAGACGGGGCTTCCCTGGTGGCGCAGTGGTTGAGAGTCCGCCTGCCGATGCAGGGGACACAGGTTCGTGCCCTGGTCCGGGAAGATCCCACATGCCCTGGAGCGGCTAGGCCTGTGAGACATGGCCGCTAAGCCTGCGCGTCCGGAGCCTGTGCTCCACAACGGGAGAGGCCAAAACAGTGAGAGGCCCGCGTACCGCAAAAAACAAACAAACAAACAAAAAGTATCAGAAGGCTAGAGTTCAGTGTATTTGAAACAGGCAGTATAAATTGGGCCCAAGAGGAGTTGCCAAGGTGGGCGGTGTTCTTAATCAATTTATATTAGATTATATTTTTCCAAAACTTGAAAGACATTTCCATGAAAGCCTCAGAAGTGAC
>NW_021703770.1:43918391-44042583 GCF_005190385.1 Monodon monoceros
TAGGAATATATTCTTTAATTTCCATTTGTGATTTTCAACAAATTTCTGTTAACGATTTCTTATTGCATTCTGTTGTCATCTGAGAGCATTCTTCGTATTGTTTATATCCTTTAAAATGTACTGAAATTTGTTTTCTGCTCTAGCATATAGTATATCCATGTGCATTTGAAAAGAATGTATATTCTGATGCTGTTGGGTGGAATGTTTTATAGATGGCTGTTAGGTCTACTTGATTGATAATGTTGTTCAAGGTTTTTATTTTCTTGTTGATTTTCTGTCTGTTCTGCTATTGAAAGAAGGGTATTAAAGTATCCAACTATTATTGTAGAACTGTCTGTTTCTCTTTTCCGTTGTGTCGATTTTGCTTCATTATATTTTGAAGTTCTGTTGTTAGGTGCATATAAGTTTATAATTATTATGCATTCTAGATGGAATAATCATTTTAAAATGTCTTTGTCTCTAGTAAAAATTTTCGTCTTAAAATATATTTTTTTCTGATATTTTCTTAGCCACTCCAGCTTTGTTGTTGTTTTGTTTTGTTTTGTTTTTACTGTTATGGTTTATCTATTCCAACCCTTTTACACTTCACCTATATATTTTCTTGACTCTAAAGTGGGTCACTTGTAGGCAGCATATGTTTGGATCATGTTTTTCATTTTTTTATCCAGTCTGAAATTTCTGTCTTTAGATGGAATGTTTAACCTTTTTATATTAAGTGTAATTAATATTTAATTTTGTAATTTTTATATTAAATGTAATTCATGTAGGATTTATGTCCAACATTTGAGATTTATTTTCCAAGAGTCACATTTTTTTCCCTAATTCCTCTTCCTCTATTACTGACTCATTTGTTGTTGCTGTTGTTAAAGAGATATTTTTTAGTGTACAATTTCAATCCCCTTATCTTTTACTATTTTTTTGAATTATATTCTTAATGCTTGCTATAAGGATTACAAATAGCATCTTAAGTATAAACATCTACGCTTGATTAATTAATACCAACTTAATTTCAATAGTATAAAAACCTTTTCTCCTCCTTTACATTGCCCCCCTTTGTGCTGTTACTGATATAAAAATTACATCTTTATACATTATATGTCTATAAACAGTTATAATTATTACTTTATGTTGGTGCCTTTTAAATCAGATAGAAAAAAATTTAGAATAAAATACATTTATATTATTTTTTATATTTACCTCTGCAGTTACCTTTCTTGATGTTCTTTATTTCTTCATATGGATTTAAGTTACTGACTTATGCTTTTATTTTTGTCTGAAGGGCTTACTTTAGTAGTTCTTGTAGCACAAGTCTGATAGGAAAAAATTCTCTTAAGTTTTTAATAAAAGTATTGAAATTTTCATGTCATCCTTCTGCAATGGCCATGGTAATCTCGGCATCATACCAACTCTAGTAGATATGTTGCCAAAGTGAGCATTTAGTGTCTACTCTTATATGGTACAAAATTTAAAGTGTTAAAGATTATGAAGCTATAGACACAGGTTTACTTGTTTAGAGACCATTTCAAGAGCATATTTGTGCAATGCTAGTATTCGCATTTCAAATTCAGTGCTACCATGTAGCAAGATAAAATAGATGAACCTCAAGTCATGATATTTTTCCTGATAATATAAGGTTAAGGTTAATTATCAGCTGTCACATTTTTTCCAGTATTTTTTAGTTAGCTTTTAACTTAGCATAAGTGAAATGAAAGGATGGTAAGTTTTGCATTAATTCCTGACCCAAAACAGAACTTTTGAAGATGAAAGTCCATTAACAGAGCTCTGTGTTTCCTGTGAAAAATAAATCTGGCCCACCCCCTGAAAAATTCATGAATTTTTTTTTTTTTTTTTTTTTGCGTACGCGGGCCTCTCACTGTTGTGGCCTCTCCCGTTGCGGAGCACAGGCTCCGGACGCGCAGGCTCAGCGGCCATGGCTCACGGACCCAGCCGCTCCGCGGCATGTGGGATCTTCCCGGACCGGGGCACGAACCCGTGTCCCCTGCATCGGCAGGCGGACTCTCAACCACTGCGCCACCAGGGAAGCCCAATTCATGAATGTTTTACAAATTGTATGTTCAGGAAGCTATTCTAGCCTTCTATTTAAAAAAAAACAACACTATTTAGAAATATTTATTTCCTTCATGTAGTACCAATATACATGTTATTTAGAAAATTTATAGTGAATTTTGGTTTGCTCATCTTCTGAAAAACTCCTAAGAAAACACGTACTTCTGAGAATTTCAGCCTTATATCTACATAAGTTATCGAATCTATAAAACATTATGCATGCTTTGGATAATCATCTAAATAATTACTATTCTAGCCTTTTAAATGGTTTCAGTGCACACATAATTTTCTCTACCCACACCCCCATTTTTCCCAGTTAAATTGATTAAGTGATATTTTTTCTTTAGTCACTTATTATATTTAGGTATGTTTAGGCCTCCTCTTCTGAACTCATTTCCTGGTAACAAAGAAATAAGGCATAGATGCTGTTTCTGACTCCCAGGGAAGTTTAGGTTCTGGCATGCTGGACTAGGCAGGGCCTAGCATCACCCTATTTATGTGGAATATGTGGAACTGGTGAGCTTCTAAACATCTCAAAGAGACATTTAACAAGACTGAAGGTTCTGGAGAGAGAATGTATTTTATTGCCATCATTTAATTTCACCATATGTCTAGATAATTCATGCTTTTGGTGCAAAATTCAAAAGTAACAGTGGTGGGCTTCCCTGGTGACACAGTGGTTGAGAGTCCGCCTTGGGATGCAGGGGACACGGGCTCGTGCTCCGGTCCGGGAAGATCCCACATGCTGCGGAGAGGCTGGGCCTGTGAGTCATGGCCGCTGAGCCTACGCGTCCGGAGCCTGTGGTCTGCAACGGGAGAGGCAACAACAGTGAAATGCCCGCGTACCGCGTAACAGTGGTGAATGAAAAGTAATTATTTTACACAGTTTTCCTGAAGCCACCCATTTCCCCCTCCTAAAGGTAATCATTTTTACCAGTTCCTTTTATATTTTTCAGGGGCAGTTTAGGCATATATTAACATGTGCTATATAGAGGATAATTCGTCTTATTAGGGTAAATTCATGTGCTTTTTTTTTTTTTTTTTCTGAATTGTAGTATGCCGGAATCTGAAGTCTCTGGCAAGAGGAGAGTTAAAAAGAGAGAAGCTGGGGCTTCCCTGGTGGCGCAGTAGTTGAGAGTCCGCCTGCCTATGCAGGGGACCCGGGTTCGTGTCCCGGTCCGTGAGGATCCCACATGCCGCGGAGCAGCTGGGCCCGTAAGCCATGGCCGCTGAGCCTGCACGTCTGGAGACTGTGCTCCGCAACGGGAAAGGCCATAACAGTGAGAGGCCCGCATACCGCAAAAAAAAAAAAAAATAAAAAAAAAAAAAAAAATAAAGGCGCTGTCTGCACTGATTCCATCATTACCATTGAAAATGTTTATCTGCCAAATGAAAAAGAACAGTACAAATTAGGAACACTGATACATTCAGTGTATCTGTATCTGACATTCATTTAGAAGCTAGTTCTCAAATTGTCATCACATTTACCGCATAAAAATTACAAATGATTTCTTTGGAGACCTAAGGCTATTTCTAAATTCAAGATGTTTGGACAACTGTAGATAAAGTTTCATTATCAGACTGAACTAAATATGCTGTAGTTATGAATAAATCAGGATGATTTCTGCTCTGTGAACTTAAGTTATTAATGTACTCAGGCCAAGCATCAGGAAACATCATTCTTCAAAATTATACAAGTGTATTTCTCAGCCAAAAATGTAAAAAATAATGTTTGAAAATCAAGGTTAAGGATTGGTTGGATGATGTTTCTGTTTCTATCATCTGATTGTTTCCATCTTTATTCTGTTCTATGAAACACAGACTAGGCTTGTACTTCCACAAGCCCTGTGTTTCCCCATTTATTAGCCCTTATCACACTTGAAATTATTAGCTAAATATCTATTTTCTCCAATAAACAATAGGTTCATTAGGCCAGGGACCTCTGCTGTCTTATTTTCTTCTGTAGGTCTACACTATCATATTAGGTGCCAAAGAATATTTGTTGAATGACTGAGTTAATTAATGATAAATGAATGGAGAAGCCTACTTTCTCAGGCTGACAATTGAACTAGAGAATGGAAGTTGGAAAATTTGAATTGAATTTCCACAATTTTTATATAGTGATAATTTGTTTAAAATTTGGCATGCAAAATGTTATATACAATAGAGTCAACAAATAGTAGAGAAAAGTGATGTCAGAGGGAGCTGAAGATGTAGATTTCAAGTTACCTGAGTCCTAGGAAAAGTGAGAACCAAAAGAAATTTATATTCTCTATTTAAGTATTTAAGAAACAGAACTTAAGAATTTATCAGTATACTGAATTATTATGATTTCTAGACTAATCATAATTCATTCAAATGACATATGAGATGCAGCCCTCTCAGAATATTTACCATGTTAATCAAATGAAGAATTACACTGAAATTCGAGTTTACTTTTCCACTATAACAAAATTTTGTACTTAGGTAAAGATGAGATTGACATTTTGGAGAACTGTTTCCTCAGTACAGAAAACTTTTGCTTATTTTACATTTTGTGTTCTTAAAGTGATTTTCTAATATTTTCTTTTTATATACTGATATTTTATTTGTAAAGAATATGTAAAGTTTCCCTGTAGGCATGACGAACATGACTAGAATGCTACATAGCAGTGCTTTAGATGTAATCTAAAAATTGTCCTTACGTGCAATAGCAGAGACCAATGATTCATGAAATTGCTCAGTGTTGGGCATAATCCTTCTTATAGAACTAATAGTTTATATGAGACATTTTTCTTCAAACGTTGAAATCAAAATATAAACTCTACTCAGTATGTCAGCATTTACATTAAAATGATTTTTTTACTCATGGGAAAAGCTTTAATTAAGTGTATTTAAAAGTTTGGAAGTCAGCAGAACGTCCATCACTGTGAACAATTTAAATGTTTCTCTCCCTACTTGGTTTGGAATAAAATAAGAAATGGGGAAAAAAAAATACTCAACCCAGGAGGACGGTCCTTCTTTTGCCTACCAACAAAGCTATTAACTTATCAGCAGCTGTACCAGTATACTCAGCTCCCCTTCTCTGAAAGGGAAGAAATGTCCATTTCCTACCAAAGGCTATTGCTCTCTTTGTGCTCAGGGTCCCATCCCATTTCACCACTCAAGATTCCACTTTTGAAACTAGCTCGTTTTGTCCTGCATCATCAATTTTTTCCTTCATGCTTGATTATTCTCCAAAATACATAAGTATATCCTAATATCTCTCATTTTATTGATTTTTAAAGCATATATTAGTAACTTTCATTCTGCCAAAAAAGTTTCCTTTGTTTAAAATCTCTGTCCATAAAATCAATGTCTCTTCTAGCAATCACTGTGGGATACAAGAAAACCATTTCATATCTCCTTAGATGAGGTTTTCCTTGAGTATCCAAGGTAAGAACCCTCCATTGCTTTCTATCATGCCTCATTGTTAATTTCCTTTATTTTACCAATTACAATCTGAACATATTATAATCATTTTATAACTTGTTCATTTAATCTTTCTCCTCAAAGGAGCATGTCGACTCTTTGAGGCAGATCCTTTAACTCTCTTGTTCATCCCTATATCTTAAACTCCTAACAAAGCTCAGAACATAGTGGTTACCTAATATGTGTGTATAGAATGAATGAAAGACCTATACCACTTCCTTTAGAAGAATTAACAGTCAACCCTAAGTAATTGTGCAAAAGAGGCAAAATGTCTTGTTGCCACTTGCATTTCTCTATCCTTCCCCCCTTCTTTCTTATAAATACCTTATACCCTCTTGCTTTTTAGTGTAATATTCTACCCAGTATTTTGCCCTTTAGACAGACTTTATTCTCCAAATTAATCACTTATTGCAATAATTACTCAACTCAAGTAGTCCATGTACTTTAGAGAATGTTATTTAATTAATTCATAATGAAGCAGAAATTAAGATTTGTATTTTCTTCCCTGCCTGATTTTCCAAGTACATCTTAAGTTATGTAAAGGAGCAATCATTTTGTGGTTGGCAGGAAATTAGGCTCTGTCTGATTCTCCAAACATCTTCACTAATTCCCAGAGAAATCTGTGTAACTGTTCCCCAAACAACTTTTACTGCTTCTTCCACTATCATGTAATATTGGTTTGGAGAATAGGTACTAAATTTTCTAAAACTACTTTCATCATCTTTACCCTTCCAAACCTTATTCCTCTCCTGCTTTTCTCATCTTTATTAATGGGACCATCATCTATCTTGATGATATAAATGACCATCATGATATGGCTTTGTTGCTCAAGGCACAAAAATGTTATCAACTTCTTTCACCGCCTACATATTTAGTCACCAAGTGCTGTCAGTCATACCCGAAAAATAACATGAAATCCATCCATGTTTTTCTTATTTACATTTCTACTTCTTCTTTCTTAGTTGAGGACATTGAACTTTGCCAGTGAGTTAAGCCCTCTTCCACACAACGCCTTCTCCAAACAGCTAGTATGATCTTGCTGAAATGCCAATTTTCAGGCTACTTCTACATATAACAAGAAAATAATTCCTTAAGGATCTAGCCCTTGCCTTCCTTCTAAAGTGAACTCTCAACTTTGCCATATAGAGAATATGGTAATTATAACTAAAACATCAATTTTATTGAGGATTTACTCTGTTCCACGTGGCATTCTAAATATTCTACCTGAATAATCTCATCTGTTTCTTATAATAACACGCTAAGAAGAAAGTACTATCATTAAAATAAATTTTAAAAGGAATAAAGTGAAGCCTAGAGAGGTTAAGTAATTTTCCCACACTGGTGAAGGGAGCCAGGATTCAAACCCAGGCTAGTCTGCCTCCAGAACTCACATTCTTGTTAAAAACATTTTTAAAATTGAAATATATTTGACATATAACACTGTGTAATGTCAAGGTGCATGACATGTTGATTTGATACATTTATATACTGCAGTATGATTGCCATTGTAGCTTTAGCTAGCACCCCTTTGACATCAAATAATTATCATTTCTTAAAGACCACACTCTACAGTGTCTTGCTATTTCCACATTAAACAAACGAACAAACAAAAAGGCTCTGTTGTCTCTTGTCTCTATCATCATTGCCGTGCAAAGAATCTTTGGCTTAGAGAAGGTAGATAAATTTCTCAAGTTTGCAATTCTAGTAAAATTATAAGTTGACCCTGAACCCAGGCTACTCTGAATCCACCTTGCTGTCCCTCTTCTGCCCTTGGACTCTCTGGCCCCTAAGATGAGATGGAGAGCCCCCCAAACACTCCATCTTCCAACATATTGTTGATCACGGACTACAATTAGGGACTTTGTTAAATGCCTTGGGCTATACATGACAATGTTCAAGAAAGGAACGACGCTGTAGGAGGATGCTGGCTACTTCCTTCTCTCCAAATTCCATCTCTATCAGCAGTTTATAGTCAATCTGGGAGAACATCAAACCTATGCAATTTTCTTTTGAACTATGAAGAGAAAACTTTAATTTGTATGAAGTAAAGCATGTGATTAAAGCATGAAATTCTTTCCAGTCGTGACGATGAGAAATGTTTGAAACGAATTAGTCTGCATACCACATTAATGCAGTCATCCCAATGGCCAATAGCAAGGAACACTTCAATGGTTCAAGTGCACCCGTGAGTGGTTACACAACCTGCATGTAGATTCAGAAACAGCTTCTGTTTTGAGTGACGATCAAGAGGTGCTGAAATTTGATAGGACATTGTCATTATAAGTCAGATCTGGCAAATGCTTTAGTACCCAACACAAACTACAACTCTAAAATTCTTTTACTTTTTTCCCCCAAGGCATAGAGTGTCAGAAGATATTTTAGACATTCCTTACACTGAAAAAAAAGTAAACACATCTGAACATATCTGTGGGCTAAAAATTAACCTACAGATTTTTTTCTGTTGTTGATCACAGACCATATAATTTCAAATAAACAATAATAAAAACAGTATGCAATAGTTCTAACCCATGATCTACATTAAAGATCAGTTAATTTTGAAAGTATATTTATTATAAGAGGTATGAATCATAAATATCCTTTGGCACAATAGATAAATATATACTTTTATAGTAACTAAACCTCCTCTATCTTGGTAGAAAGACAAGCTTAACTATTGTAATTGGTATGGACAGACATTCATTCTATAAATATTTAGGCTCTGACATTCGAAGTATGTAACTGAGAAGAGCAAAACCCAGTCCTGTTGATGAACTGAATAAACTGAGGAAGACATAAACATAAGCAAGGCAGTTTCTTTATTGCATTATGTTTTATTTACTTTTAGACACTATGTATGAATAAAGCCACAGGTGTCCCATCTCCCACTATGCTTTCACTGGAGAGTATGTCTTTCTGGTTCTTCTGTTTCTACAATAACATTATTCAAAAGATAAACCTATTTCATTTTTATTAACTAGGAAGTAACTTAATATGGACGATTTGAATAATTCTTTATGAAAATATATCTTTTATGACAAATATGTTGCTTGAAGTGTTAGGGTCTGATATGTGACAATCTAAACCGTTATCACTCATTGCAAAATGGTCAAATGCAAGTTCTACCTGTATCAAGCTGAAACCTTCCTTACTCCCAATAATTCTCCCATTAAGCTACAAACATAATCATGCCAATTCCAGAGGCAGAATATATGAACAGAGCCATCTGTTTAAAGCAGTACTACTGCTGGGAAAACACAAGAACATAAGAAAAAAATCTCTACTGGAAGGAAAAGGCAAATAGCAAAAATAATGAACTTTAAAGTTAGAGACAGAGAAAAACTCTCTTCAAACATGACATAGAGGGCTTCCCTGGTGGTGCAGTGGTTAAGAATCTGCCTTCCAGTGCAGGGGACACGGGTTCAAGCCCTGGTCCGGGAAGATCCCACATGCGGCGGAGCAACTAAGCCCGTGAGCCACAACTACTGAACTTGCACTCTAGAGCCCGCGAGCCACAACTCCTGAACCTGCGTGCCACAACTACCGAAGCCCATGTGCCTAGAGCCCATGCTCCGCAACAAGGGAAACCACCACAATGAGAAGTCTGTGCACCACAACGAAGAGTAGCCCCCGCTAGCCGCAACTAGTGAAAGCCCACACGCAGCAACGAAGACCCAACACAGCCAAAAATAAACAAATAAAATAAATAAATTTTTTTAAAAAATCAGTTTTTAAAAAAAAGATGATATAGACGACTATGTATGCACAGCATTGGTGGAAAAGAATTCAGAATAAAACACTCAAGAAAAATCATAATTACTGTATTTATTGTCAGTGATAATAAAAAAGCCTTCTTTTCCAAAATAAAATCTTGGAACATCTGATATGGATGTTTACTGATATGGATGGCATGTTGTGTTTCACTGGATGTTTCTTTGTTATAAGTGTTATCAATATGATCAAAAAATAATTAGAGCAAATATAAACTTAAATGCACTAAGTTAAATGTCACGTGTGTTGGCAAGCTACTTCCATTATGACTGACAGCAGATCTGATGCTTTCTCATGCTACCGCATTCATGGCCCAGGTTGATTCTGTCAAGCACGGTGTTTTTCTCTCACAGCTCCACATTTCCACAATTTAACACATTCCAAGGTAGACAAGATCATAGGACACATGAGTAACATCACCACCATCACCCACATGATTTTTCTTCTGCAGCTTTTGTACTCAACTTGAGTGTAGGCCTCCTGCAGGCAGGAACAGGGACTATTTTGTAGAGGCTCCCTGTTCCATGTCCATTACCTAATACAGTGCTTGGTACAGGGCAGGTGCTGAATAAATATATGTTGAATGGTCAGATGAATGAGTGAATACTATTACAAGTTGATAACATCTAATTCCTTTCAAATACTTATAATATTGTTTCAATAAAATAATAAAAAACAGAGAACTGAAAGCCCCTTACTAAACATTTATTCCAATTTTTCACTCAGATGAAAAACTCCATAAAAACAGCAACAGCAACCTCTTTTGTGTCAATACTATGCTAATTGCTATGCATACAGTAGAAACTTTTTAAAATTAATTTTTACTGGAGTATAGTTGCTTTACAATATGTTAGTTTCTGCTGTACAGTAAAGTGAATCATATATATATATATATATATCCCCTCTTTTTTGGATTTCCTTCCCACTTAGAACTTTTAATACCAGTATTGAGGAGGTAGATACAATTATTTTCCTTTTACAAATGGGGAAATGAGGCATATAAAGTTTAAGACACATGTGAATGGCCCACAGCTAGCCAGTGGTAAAGCCAAAATTCTAACCACTGCTGGAAAAGCTCAAATATCAAGTCAAATTAAGTTTGGCTGAGAGTAAAAGAATCCAAGGCTGGTTTGGCAGCTGTTCTCTACAAAATTTTTAGGAACCAAGATTCCAATCACATTACTGCTCTAACATACCTGGGCTGTGTCTTTTATCCTCAGATTCTAAAGCAATATCTCTCTTCCAGGGAGCAAGATGGAGGAAGAATCAAAAAGAGTAGTAAGGAATACCTGACAACCACGTCTTAAGGAAGACTCCTGGAAATTGACACATTTTCTTAAATCTCCTTGACCAGAAGTTAGTATTATGAGTTGAATTGTGTCCTTCAAAATTCACGTCCAAGTCCTAATCCTCGGTACCTCAGAATATGACTTCATTTAAAACTAGAGCCATTGAAGATGTAATTAGTTAAGATGAGGTCATACTGGAGTAGAGTGGGCCCCTGGTCCAATATGACTGGTGTCTTTATAAAAAGAATGCCATGCACAGAGCCAGGCATGAACACAGGAAGGGCACCATATGAAGACTGATATTAAGCTGCATAAGCCGAGGAAGTACCAGATGCTAGGAGAGAGGCATGGAACAGATGTTTTCCTGGCAACTTCAGCAGGAGCATGGCTCAGCTGACACCTTCATCTTGGACTGCTAGCCTCTAGAACTGTGAGACAATATATTTCTGTTATTTAAGCCACTCAGTTTGTAGTATTTTATTAAGGTAGCCCTAGCAAACCAATACAGTAACCTTTAAGTTGGTATGGAAAAATTTAGTTTTTTTGCACTATGTTTAGTTAAAATTTTGAAAAAAAAGAAAATGATTATTGTAGGACAACAAGCACTCTCTGTCAAACTATGCAACACTCTGAGAGGTGGTCTCAGCATGTCATTGAATCTGTCACTATTAATTGTGAAAGGTATATTATTACATTATATTTTGAACTACTTAGAAATAAAAAAATACTAGCAATTTAACTATGATAAGTCACCTACTATAAGGTGCATCCTTATTTCAGAGATGTTAAATATGAAAAAAAGAAATGGGCATCTTAGAATCAATGAAATATAGTAAATGTTCTATAGACAATTTATTTATAACAGTAAACACAGAAAAGAAATTGTTTACATGAGCTATAATTCAGTATTTTACATTCTAGCTTATATAAAACAAAATGACTTGTCTTAATACAGGAATTTTTAAAGTTTATATAAGATAATAAGCTACAAAGGATATAAAAATATCCAAATGGATATTGATATAGATATAAATATATAAAAATAAACCTGTTCTTTGATTAACTTTGTTCAAAATACTTCCACTAGATTAGTGGAATGTAGGATTGTGGTATCATATATTCCCTTTAGATCAAAGTAATATTTGGTATCAGTTATGCTTATTCTACAAAGAAAGGATAATTTGGGGTGGTGGCTTCATGAAAGAAATGTAATGCTCCTTTTTCTAGCAAATAAAAAATAATTGTACTGCTTTAATTGAGAATAATATAAAGAGGGTCTAATAAGTGAGATAAAAACTGTAAAATCAAATGCAGTAATAATTTCCTTGTTTAAACATTTTGCTTTTATTTTCCTTTTCTCTATGAAACTCAGTCACATTTACTTGAATTATTGTTCTCATTATGTATTGGCTAAATTTCTTTCGACGTAACTGGAATTTTTCATTTTAGTCCCAAAGGAAAGTGTTAATTGCATGTCACCATGACAAGTTGAATTATTAAGACATATATTACTAGATCATTCTACACCTGTCTAATTTTAGAGAATCTGACCAAGAAATCCACTTTCTTAGATGTAGCTGAGATCTAAAAAAAATGCAAAGCATCTGTTTCACAATTAGCAAGGAACAATGTAAGGATGAGTTAACTTGCTAAACCAGGGGCAGAGAAAATAAACCAGAGTCTCCCACTGTGCAAGCTTTGATGATTTTACATTTGTGAACCCATAACTGAGTTTAATTCAGCAACTGACCTGTGAAACAGCACCAGTTATTAATATTAATAACTATTATAGTATTCAGAATATCCCCACAGTATTACAGAGCACAGTAAAACCAATTTGAGATTCAATTACATCAATAAACAGCTAAAACATTAGTAAAGATATTTGCTAACACAAAGAAGGAAATGCTTAGAGTCTAAAGAGGGCATTTGCAAGGCAAGGAGCTGGGCTGCCCATAAGGCTTGCTGGACACTGTTGCTTTAAGCAAAGCAGCCTCTGGCCAGATATATTTGGGGGGAGGTGGAGTCAAGTGGCCATAATAATTTCAATAAAGGGAGGGGACAGGGGAACAGTCAAATGTGTTTAGCAAAGTGGAGGTGATAAGTAATTCATTCTAATAATTTAAATTAGGTATTTGTAAAACTAAAAGAAGACAAGATAAAAACAAGGACACTGGAAATATAGAACAACTTAAGAGCTCTAGACAGCAAGAGATTCACTTTCAGCAGAAATTCATTTTATATAAAAAATTTAAATCATAAAATTATTATCAAACTTTTTGTCCTGAAGACTTCGAGTCAAGAAAAGTAAAAAAGGACTTTTCTCCCATTTTAATAAGTAAATTCAGTTCTTAAAATACCTAACAAAGAACAAATTCAGCAAAATTTCTTTTGGCACCTGGCCTCTTAGTGAACCTCTTCCTACTTTCTGAGCAGCTCAATCCTAACTCCATTTTCTTTAAAGATCATCTAAAATGTTTTAAACTTTTGTGTGGTCTTTCCTGATCTCCATGAGGAAATACACGCTCTCTAGATGGTATTTTTCCATTTGTACTTCATCTCCAAGATCACTTAAATGCTTGACTTATCTACATTCTAGATCAGGAGTTGGCATAGTTTTTCTATGAAGGCTAAATATTTTAGGCTTCACTGGCCATTTGGTCTCTTTCACAGTTACTCAGCTCTATTATTTTAAGGTGAAAGCAACCATAGACAATACACAAATGAAGGAGCATGGCTGTGTTCCGATAAAACTTCATTTAGGGACACTGAAATCTGAATTTCATATAATTTTCACATGCCACAAGTATTATTCTTCTTTTGATTTCATTCTCAATCATATAAAAATGTAAAAATCCTTTACTCACCAACCATACAAAAACAGGTGGCAGACCAGATTTGGCCCACAAACCGTGGCTTGCCAACCTGTGTTCTAGATTATGGGTTTTGTAACAAAAGGTATCTCCTAAACTCATCTTTATCACCCCTGCAGTACTTAATGAGTGCTTCTGTAAGTACCTGTCAAAGTGAATACTAGCATTATAGAGACAAGTGGCAATGAATAAAAACAAAATGTAAAGCAAGTTCACCGTTTTGTCTACCTCCTCAAAATGTCTTTAAGCAGATACCCTATTATTATCTTTCATACTGTCCTGTTCTTTCCCATTAAGCAGTTACCACAATAGTTAATAATGTATTTATTTGTGAGTTTTCATGTTTATTACTATATTAATTTCTGTCACTGATGTGATAAATTACCATAAACGTAGTGGCTCAGAGCAATACATATTTTGATCTCACAGTTTCCACAGGTTAGCAGTCAGATGGGCTTGGCTGGGTCTCTGCTTAGAGTGGCACAAGGCTGAAATCAAGATGTCTACAGGACTGTGTTCCTTTATAAAAACCCCAAGGAGAGGGCTTCCCTGGTGGCGCAGTGGTTGAGAGTCTGCCTGCTGATGCAGGGGACACATGTTCGTACCCTGGTCCAGGAAGATCCCACATGCCACAGAGCAACTAACCCCTGTGCAACAACTACTGAGCCTGCGCTCTAGAACCCGCGAGCCACAACTACTGAGGCCGCATGCCACAACTACTGAAGCCCGCGCACCTGGAGCCCGTGCTCTGCAACAAGAGAAGCCACCACAATGAGAAGCCCATGCACTGCAACAAGTAGCTCCTGCTCGCTGCAACTAGAGAAAGCCCGCGCACAGCAAAAAAGACCCAAACCAGCCAAATATAAATAAATAAGTAAATAAGTGTATAAAAGCAAACAAACAAACAAAAATAGATTATTAAAAAAAAAGACATGGAATCAAGTTGGAAATTTTACTGTCACTTATTAACTAAGTAACCTTAGGGGATATTCACCGAGAATCTCTGTGCCACAGTTTCTTCATATGAAAAATGGGAAATCAAAATCTCTTCCTAAAAGTTATGCTGAGGATCAAATATGTATGACTATGTGTCTAGTTCCTGGATATTACAGTGCCTAGCACATAGTAAGCACTTATTTTATTATAGCCATTATAAATGTTGCAGGTATTTTGAAGTCTTGGTAGTTGATGGAATTAACTTAAGTGGGAAGAAATAGAATAGAGGAGAGGAGGAAGGGAGGGGGGAAGAAGGGTAGGGTGGGGTCCAGGAGATGGAAGGGAAGAGAGAGGTCTCAGCAGAACATTGGCACCTATCAGTATTTAAGAAACAAGTAACTGAAGAGAAATAAGAATCAGTGACTAAAGACACAAGAGAAATAGAGAAGAGCACAGTCTTGCAAACAAAAGTGGAGGAGGACTTTGAAGGACAGAGTCATTAACAGTTTCAAGTGCAGGGACAATAGCATGTAATGTAAAAACGGATGAGTCCATTACATTATTGGATAAAGAGGTCAGTGGTGACTCAGTAAGGAAGGTTTGGTGAGATATTGAGGAAGAAAGCCAAATATAGTAGTTCGAAGGAGAAATGAAAGAGGAAAGAATGAGAAGGGAGAGAATGCAATGAGAAAGCATGATCTATTCTTTCCAGAAGCTTAATTTTGAAGTAAAAAAGAAAGATGAGCCATAACTTGAGGAAAAGGCTTGACGTAAAGGGGAATTTGGGTTGTGCATGTGTTTATTTTACTGTCCTTCACTTGTTCCTTACCATAGCTATTTCAATCCCTTTCCTTCTTCTCATGCCCCTATCCTTTCTACCTTACCCCTGTTGATGAAAAAATTAATCAATAGTCCATTTAAGAAAGAAATGGAAAATTTTATCTGAGCTGACCTGAGAATTATGACCTGGGAGGCAGTCTTTCAGAAAGCTCTGAGGCCTGTTCTGAAGAGGTAAAGGGGAAAGCCAATATATATGTGATTTTAGAGAAGGGGTCCATGCAATTGAGCACACATATTGGTAGAAGGTTACTGCTATTTGCAAGGGACAGATATATTAGTGAAAGGTTTTAGTGTTTTCTAAGTATAGGAAGATGCAAGAAACGGGGTTCACAAGATTTTCTCTGGAAAATATCTATCTGAGGGCCAGTTCTGCCAGTTTTCTCAGAGCACAAAGTGCTTCATCCTGATCTTTGCTCTGAATTCCTTTTAGGGTGTATTGTAGGTCAGCAACTTCAGTGGCTAATGACTTGATTCTTGTAGAACTGGATGGTGGACAACATTCTTTATTTTACAATCCCTTCCCTTTTGGTCTTAATTTCAACAGAGGTCTGTCAAGCATTTTGTGAGTGATTTGTCCCATGGCACTAGGAATGCTTATTCCCAGGTCAGGAGAGGATTTCATTAGTAAGCCACTCAATGTGCTATTACAGGACTAGGCTCTGTTAACAGTAGCCAAAAGCCCTTGGACGGTCTATCTTACTAGTCTATTATGATCCAGGAAATGGTTCCCACTTATTGCTTCTTCCCAAATCTAGAGTTACACTGTTATAATCATTGATATTATTGAACTGTATATTTGGTCAATGGTCTCAATTTGCCTAGTCATCATTCTTTTTAATCGAGGCTTAGTCACACATTTGGTAATGCAAGAAGCAATAATCCTGTAAAATAAGCAGACTACAAGTAATATACCTAGTAACATTAATAAGGTCATAAGTTAAGTATTCAAGGGAAAATCTTCCATTAGGTGCGGCCCAGTATCTCCCCAGATCATCTAATCCAGTCTGCTCTGCACCAATCACTATCTTTAAGAGACATGATATGTTGGAATCATGCATAAAGTTCACCATACATACCTGCATGTACAAGGTGAGTGGTGGGTCATCATGCCCCTTTACAGGATTGAGAAAGGAATGTTATCTTCGAAGGAGTTACATGGCTGCTGTCAGAAGAAGAAAAATTTATCTTTATGGTTGAGCAGGTATTTCTGCCATTGGGGAGGTCTGGTTAACGCTCAATGCAGATGCACGATGCACACTAGAGGGGAGGTATGAGGCCTAAATGGGCAGAGAAAAATATTATGTTTAAATTTTCTTGTTTTCCTTTAAAATATGAATTTTATTTCATTACCCCATCATGCTCAACAAAGAAGCTCAACCACTTCATGCAACATATAGGAACCATCAGGTAGGAACTTTCTCAACTTCTCAGGATAACCTCCCTCCCACATCTCAACCCCCAAAATGCCTTACCTTCTGCCTTGCTAACACAATGCAAGTGATAAACCTTCCCATACCAGAATACTTGTCTTACTTGTGGTTTGAATCAGTGCCCTACTTGCCTTCTTACCATGATCTTGAATAATTATTAGCTCCTCTGTACCTCAGTTCCTTTCATTGTAAAGTGGAAGCAAAAACTCACTATGTTAATGTAGATTAAATAAGATAAGCATGTATACAATTTTAATATAATGCCTGGCACTTTAGTAGGCACTCAATATCTCTTCTCCCTTGCTTCTAATACCAAATGGTCTCTCACCTTGTTTGTTCCTTATTCTGTTATGCTTTTTCCCCTAAACTTTTGTCTTCCTCTAGCTTGGTCAATTGTTAGACTTTTACATTAGACACTTTCTATTCTCCCAGTATCCAAGGTTTACCAATTCTTTTCCATTTTTTTGTCTATTACATGCCCATTGTTCTTTCATCTCTTATAAGCTACCTCTGCAGTTCTAATCTTTTAGTCTTGCCCCACATCTTTTCAATCTCCACCTCTATTCATACTCTTATTACAACAGCAGTTCTGCAGCATTTCACTTGTGAGCTCTACTCTTTCGGCCTTCCTACTTCATATAGTCCCCTTCTCTCACCACCTCTTTACTCTTTGACTTGACATCTTATAAACAATAAATAGAATGTCACTTACTAGATATACGTCCCATGAGGAAAAGAATATTATCTGTTTTGTCCATTGCTGTATCCCTGGGACCTTGAACCTTGATTGTTTCTTGAATATTGAGTGAATGAATTAATGAACCTGTCCCTGCCTTCAGTGACCTCTTCCCGAAGTCACCAAACTGCTTTGCCTAACTGCCTATCAAATTTGTATCTTTAGCTAAAACTTTGCTTTTGTGTTTCAAGCTACCTGCTTGATAGTTCCCCTTGAATGTCTCCTCTTAAATTAGACATGATCCAAACTAAATTCAAGAACTCTACTTCCACGTCTCCATTGTTTCTTCTCCACAGCCCTCTAGCTCAATGAATCCATCTGTTGTTCTAACCAGACAGTTTGGAGTCATTTATAAGCTCATCTTATTCATTTCCCCTAACCAATCCTCACCAAATCTACAGACTTTGCAATTGCATATCTCTTGGCTCTGTACTCTTCTTCCCACCTCCTTTGCTAACATCTAGTCGAGCAATCACTATGTAGCCTGGACTTGTGCAATAGTTGATTAACTTCTCTCCTCATACTCATGCCTAAGCCCTGTACAATCCATTCTCCATACAGTGATAAGAATAATATGTTTAAGTGTAGATTTAATCATGTCACTTTCTTATTCAAAACATTGGAACGAAATAATAAACATGGCCTATGAGGCTGTACATGATTGAACTCTTGCCTACATTACCAGCTTAATTTTTTCTACTCTGCTCAGCATTTGCATTCTCATCATTTTCTCTAGAGTTCATGCTTCTCCCTACCTTGGAATCTTCAGAGGTAGTTCTTTCATTCGTGCTTCTGCAGTCAACTACACATCAGCTAGTTGTCTCTGCTTCAGCTGGTTATTCGGTTGTCAGCTGGGTATCCCAGCTCTCCTCCACAATCTCTTGCAGGCTATCCTTGTTCTATGGGCTTGTTCTGTGGCATAGACCAGACAGAAAACAAGTCACAAGATGAAACCAAGTTCAAGGAGTGGAGAAATAGACCAACTACTGTTAGATGGGAGAAACTGCCAAATCACATTACTAACAAAGAGCACGGATATAGGTTACCGTTATCTGGGGCCATCAATACAATGAATTGACACAGCAGCCAAATAGCAGAAAGAAATGTTAAATTTTTTCTCACCTTTAGATTAAAGTATAGGATATTGGTGGATGCAAATATAAATACATTAATATATACTTAATTGAGTACTGGAAGATATTTATATCTCAAAACTTCTCCAAAGTAGTAGAAAAGTTTCCCTAATGATAAGGATAGAGGCTCTAGGAAAGTTTGGAATTAATATTTGGGAAGTGCAAAATGGCACTTGTTTTATCTTTAAGATTACCATAGTGATGGAATTTACCTGGGCCTTGAAAAAGGTACTCTAAACACCAGGGAAGTTTCAGGAGCAGTGCAGGAAGAATAAAACAACGAATAGAAGAGCTGATTTTTAGAGCAGGAGAAAGTCTTCAAGCGTTCCATATGTAGGTGATTTCCTCTGTGTCTCTTTATGCTCCAAAATTCACACATCCCTATTTTAAATAGTAGCACCAGGTACCTATCTTAATAGTATTTATTAAGGCTGAAACTTTACATTACTTTGTGTGGGTTTCTACACAGAGACAGAGGTTGCCTGCAATTTTTGCACTTCTTTGAGTATAAATATTTTATACATGAAAAGGATATATATTTGAATATATTATATGAAAAATAAATAACTTATCACTCTGCTTAAGAAATACAACATTACTAGTTTATTGAAGCCCTATGCACACCTCTCACTCAGTGCGTCCTCTTTCTCCCACCACTTACTGTTCACAGGTATTATTTTCTGCCATTGTGATTTTAGGACATACACATGTATCAGCAAATAAATAGTATTTAGTTTTATGTTATTGGACTTTACATAAACTACTCATTTTTTTTAACATCTTTATTGGAGTATAATTGTTTTACAATGGTGTGTTAGTTTCTGCTTTATAACAAAGTGAATCAGCTATACATATACATATATCCCCATATCTCCTCCCTTTTTCGTTTCCCTCCCACCCTCCCTATCCCAACCCTCTAGGTGGTCACAAAGCAGGGAGCTGATCTCCCTGTGCTATGTGGCTGCTTCCCACTAGCTATCTATTTTACATTTGGTAGTGTATATATGTCTATGCTACTCTCTCACTTCGTCCCAGCTTACCCTTACCCCTCCCCATGTCCTCAAGTCTACGTCTGCATCTTTATTCCTGTACTGCCCCTAGGCTCGTCAAAACCTTTTTTTTTCTTTTTAGATTCCATATATATGTTTTAGCATACGGTATTTGTTTTTCTCTTTCTGACTTATTTCACTCTGTATGACAGACTCTCGGTCCATCCACCTCACTACGAACAACTCAATTTTGTTTCTTTCTATGGCTGAGTAATATACCATTGTCTGTATATGCCACATCTTCTTTATCCATTCATCTGTCGATGGACACTTAGGTTGCTTCCATGTCCTGGCTATTGTAAATAGAGCTGCAATGAACATTTTGGTACATGACTCTTTTTGAATTATGGTTTTCTCAGGGTATATGCCCAGTAGTGGCATTGCTGGGTTGTATGGTAGTTCTATTTGTAGTTTTTTAAGGAACCTCCATACTGTTCTCCATAGTGGCTGTACCAATTTACATTCCCACCAACAGTGCAAGAGGGTTCCCTTTTCTCCACACCCTCTCCAGCATTTATTGTTTCTAAATTTTTTGATGATGGCAATTCTGACTGGTGTGAGGTGATACCTCATTGCAGTTTTGATTTGCATTTCTCTAATGATTAGTGATGTTGAGCGTCCTTTCATGTGTTTCTTGGCAATCTGTATACCTTCTTTAGAGAAATGTCTATTTAGGTCTTCTGCCCATTTTTGGACTGGGTTGTTTGTTTTTTTGGTATTGAGCTACATGAGCTGTTTGTATATTTTGGAGATTAATCCTTTGTCAGTTTCTTCATTTGTAAATATTTTCTCCCATCCTGAGGGTTGTCTTTTCAGCTTGTTTATGGTTTCCTTTGCTGTGCAAAAGCTTTGAAGTTTCATTAGGTCCCATTTGTTTATTGTTGTTTTTATTTCCACTTCTCTAGGAGCAGAAAGGATCTTGCTGTGATTTATGTCATAGAGAAATCACTCATTTTTAACACTGCGTAGCATACCAGTATTTGTGTAGATGTATATGAAGTCTCATACATATAATTTTATGTGTTCCTCTGTCAATGGATATTTGGATATTTAGATTGTTTCCAGGTTTTTTGCTCTTATAAATAATACAGATGTACTCATTTATATCTTCTGGCATACATGTGCTACATGTGCAAGAATTTCTCCTAGGATTATAGCTAGCAAATGAATTTCACATGTTTAACATTACTAAACAATGCCAAATTGTTTCCCAGAAGTAGTCTTAAAGAAACAAATTCTCATCAGAAGTGTATAAAACTTGACCTTGTTCCACCAATACTTAGTTTTATTAGACTTCTTAATTTTTGTCACAAGGTTAGGGATAAAATAGTGTCTCATTGTAGTTTTAATATGTGTTTCCACGGTTATTAATGAGGTTGAGGGTCTTTTCTTATGTTTACTGGTTCATGTGTTTCATATGTTCAATATTTCATATGAGTGTTTATGTGCTATTTTTTCCCACTGTTTTATCTCTACCCTGTGTCATTTTGTTTTGTTTTCCTATTGCACAAATTAGATTATTTTTGGTAAGGTAAGTTCTGCTAGCAATATATTTATTTGCAAATATCTTTCTTTGATCTTCTTTTAGAAAGTTTGTTGCCTAACATACACAATTTTTGTTGACAATAACCTCTGGTGATGGTCAATTTTATGTGTCAACTTGACTGGACCTAGATGCCTAAATAACTGGTAAAACATTATTTCTGGCTGTGTTTGTGAGATTAGCATTTGAATCAGTAGACTGAGTAAAGATCCCTCTCGTGAATGTGAGCAAGCATAATCCAATCCTTTGAGGGCCTAAATAGAACAAAAAGGTGGGGGAAGGGTGACTTTGCTCTCTGCTTGATCTGGGACATCCAGCTGCTTCTGCCGTCAGACGTATGTGTTTCCGGTTCTCGTGTTTCCAGACTCAGATGGGGGCTTATACCATAGAAGTCCCAATTCTCAGGTCTTCTGACTCGGACTGAAGTACACCACTGATTTCTCTGGTTCCAGCTTGCAGACAGCAAGCAGATCATGGGACTTCTAAACTTCCGTCACTGTGTTTGTCAATTCCTATAATACATCCTTTTATATACATGTCTATATGTCCTATTGATTCTGTTTCACTAGAGAATTCTGACAAAAACACTTCTCCATAACATACAGTTTCTACTGGCATTTTTTTATAAAAAGATTTTTTTGATGTGGACCAATTTTAATGTCTTTATTGAATTTGTTACAATACTGCTTTTGTTTTATGTTTTGGTTATAGGTCATGTAGGATCTTAGCTCCCCGACCGGGGATTGAGCCTGCACCCCATGCATTGGAAGGTGAAGTCCAACCACTGGACCACCAGGGAAGTCCCTCTACTGGCTTTTAATGTTCAATTTCAACCTGATTGTCACTCCTTTATAAATGACGTTTCTTTTATTTTTGGTGACTCTTATAGTGAGTCCTTGTCTTTGTTGTTCTGTGCTTTCACTGTGTTGTGACTACGGATTTCTACATATTTAAACTGTTTAGCTCATAAGATGGTTTTTGAATTTGAATTTGTACCTTTCATGAACTCACAAAAAAATGTTATCATTGTTTCTTCCCCTTTTTCTCTAGTCTCCTTTTAGAGCTCCAATTATGCGTGTGTTCAGCCTTCTTGTTCTCTTTTTGTATGTCACTTAAGCTGTTTTTCAAGGTTCCTATATCCTAGCATCTCTGTGCTGCATTTACTTATTTTATTATTAATTTATGCATAATAATTTATTATCATCAGTTATAATCTATCTTTTAGCTTATGATTTAGCTTTTCTGCTATATCTTATATTTAACCCATCAATTGAGGTATTGATTTAAATTATTAAATTTTTCAGTTCTAGAAAATTATGCTCTATGTTCCCACACATTTCCCAACCCCCATGGTGTAAGTCACTTCCTAGAAGAATATCAGATAAGTTTGTTTGCTGCCCTTCAGCTGTCTCTCAGCCTTAGCCAAAAAGAGGACCATATATTGTGATGACAGAACCATGACCTTTAATCCACCTGGATATCTAAGTTGCTGCATAGAAGACAGTTACCACAGAGAGTCACCTGGTGCTTGGTCAACCTTGAAAGACTAAAAGTAACAGTTGTTACCTGTGACTCATTTATTTTGCAAAAGAAAGTTTGTACCTCTTAATCTCCCTCACTTGTTTGTATTTTCCCCCCAAATCCCTCTCCTCTGAAAATTACAGTGTGGGAAATATATTTAATAATTATGTAATATCTTTGTATGGTGATAGATGGTAACTAGACTAGTCCTGGTGATCATTTTGTAATGTACACAAATATTGAATTACTGTGTTATGTAACAGGAACTAACATACTATTGTAGGTAAATTATACTTCAAAACAAACAAACAAACAAACAAACAAAACTCATAGAAAAATAGATCAGATCTGTGCTTACCAGAGTCAGGGGATGGGGAGTGGGGGAATTGGAAGAAGGCAGTCAAAAAGTGCAAACTTCCATTTATACCATAAATAAGTACTAGGGGTGTAATGTACAACATGATAAATATACTTAATACTGCTGTATGTTATATATGAAAGTTGTTAAGATAGTAAATCCTAAGAGTTCTCATCACAAGGAAAAATAATTTTTTTTCTATTTCTTTAATTTTGTATCTATATAAGATGATGGATGTTCACTAAACTTATTATGGTAATTATTTCATGATGTATGTAAGTTAAACAATTTTTCTGTACACCTAAACTTATAAAGTGCTATATGTCAATTATATCTCAATGAACTAGAAGAAAAAATTAATAAAAATAAAATAAAATTTGAAAGTTATCTTAGTTGTCACTGTTGAATTTTGTTGTGGCACAGCCTGGCTTATCCTAATATAAATTTTGAATTAATTATTTTTCAGTTTTATTTGGTTGTTTTTTATATCCTCTTATCCTTTGGAAACTTTTAAAAATATATATATTTTATCCTGTCTTATTTTATGTTCTGTAAGCAATAATTTCAATGCCTGATGTTCTTGGGATTTAAATTTGTTGGTTGTTTTTTTCTCCAATATATATTTGAAATTTTGTGGGGTTTTTTGGTTGTATGTTCATATTTGATTGAATTAGTCTGTGGAAGAATATTAGGAACCTGATTTAAGGATGATTCCCTACAGAGAGGATTTTTACAGACTTCTGCTGCAAGTCGTCTCAACAAACTAGGATTAGTGTGATTTAATCTCTCAGCCTCTTCCGGTTTCCCTGACCGGTAGTATAAAACAGGTAGTATAAAGTAGAATTCTACACTGGTGTGAGGTGAGCAAAAGACACACATTCTAAAGATCCACTTTATCCCCTGGTCAGCAGCTGTGGCCAAAACAGACAGATTTTCACAGCCTTTTCCATTTCTGGTCAGTAGTTTTTTTTTCATTATGCTCTTTCATTAAGGCTATATCTCTTTGGAGAAACAATTTGAAGAAAATTCTCCTGCCTGACTTTCTCTACTTCCATAGGCCCAAACCTAATATCCTCATCCCCATTTAGCTATTCCCTAAAATTCCAGCTTGCTGTTTATCATGTTTTCCCTCTCTATGTCCCAAGAAATGCCCCAGAGTTCATACTGGCTTGCAATTTTGATTTCAGCTTTTAAATCCTTCTGTGTTATTGGGAAAAAAGGAGATATTATACTTAAATATTTCCTTTAGTTTCTTGAGAACTCAGCTATGAATTTAAAAATATTTTAGCCTAGTTCATGCCTATACGTTTCTCAAAGGAGGAACTTAAAAGACATAAAACTATGTACTATGTTTTTACATACAGCCATATTCCCACCATTTTGTACTGCATGAACACAAAACTATTTATTTAATAAATGTTACAGAATTGCTCAGATAGAAGCAAAAAACCAACAAAAATAGGACAAACTAAGTATTTTTTAAATTTCTAAATGCTTTAAACATATAGAAAAATAAAGAGAATGATATAAAACAAACAACCAAGTTCTGACAACCTGGATATTATAAATGTTGATATTCTTGTATACATGCTTCAATTTCTTTTAGAGTAATACAATGTTGCCAAAATAAATAACTTCCAGTTAGAGCTAACTGAAGAGTAGAGGATTTAATTATGCATTCTTTCAATTAACATACATTGACTCAAAATTAAATATCACATACAATGCTTAGCACGGAGATTTAAATCACTTATGTTTAGGTCAATAATGGAAGTATGCCTTTCAAAATAAAATTTTACTGTGACTGTGTTATTGATGATTCAATCTTGTTCCATAAACATTTATTGAACACCTAGGAAAAATCTAGCAGTGAAATTAAAGAAGGGGAAGAAAATGCTCTAATTATGAGAAAACTTCTTTATTCCTTACTGACACTGTCTAAAAAAATTGATTCATCTATGTATGTTATTCCCTGTCTTTTACCTCTATCTGGATTATTTATTAATCCTTGACAAAAAAATCAATATATTGTGAATTCATTTATATACATTCAATATTAGTGAGATAAAATACAATGATGAAAGTACTATTACACAAAGAAGTACCAGATAGAACTATTATAGATACTTAGAGATGAGCTATGCCTCTCTTATTTCCTGTACTTTACTGTACAAGTAGATATAATACTATTTCTTCCATTATGAATTGAAATATTCTTAAATTTGTTGAAGAATTTCAATAAAGCCAATGAAAAGAATTATTAATCCCTTTAGATAGTAGTGGGAAATGCAATGTAATTGGTAGGCTTCATATCAGAGTTCTTGGAATTTCTCCAACTATATTTGCAATTGCTCATTTTAATTACATGGTCCATTAGTTGAAATCTGCATTACAAAAGTCCCATGTACAATTCTTGCCAACTCTGATCCATTCATTGCAAGGTCAAAGTTTCCTTGCTCATTGCAAAATGAAACTAGGTATTAAGTAAAAGTATTTCGAGCTCATTAAATATACAACCTCAAGTTAGATACCATATCACATACAGAAAATAACTACAGTTCTAGAGACAATGCCTCCAATACTTCCAGCTTTTTATGATGTAAGGTAGTTCTGCAAAAGATCTGGGCACATTCAAAAAATTTTAAGAGAATATCAATCTTTGAGCTTCTACTTTCTGTGCCTTATAGATATAATTAATTACAAACTTGACACAAATGTCTCAGTCTAACTGATGATAATCATAAGTATATTTGTAAATAAAAAGTAGATTCACTTATCACTGCCAGCAAGCATTCAGTCCGGAAGTATCCATGGAACCTTAACCAAGGCTACCTTGCAATGTTTCTTTTAGTACAGTCCCTGCTCAGAAGTGCTTAGACAACCAACTAAAATTGAATGGATTTATTCAATATTCAACCCTGTACTCAGTAAGATATTAACTCTTTTTTTTTTGATTATCTACAATGTGCTCCATTCTGGTATATCAATATTAATAAAATATACTCATTTTCTTCAAGGCCCTTGTGACCTAGTCCATTCTATGTAAATTTTTCAAAAAGGTACAGATTTACAAAAGTATGTACTTTTCTAACACAGAGATCTCATTTCTCCATTTTCTTCCAAAGGATGCAATGGAAAACTCATTCGGATTCCTGACCAACATTTGAAAACTATATCTATACATTTCTTGAATACCATTTATCTAATTTATTGAAATATTGAGCCTAACCTAGAATATAGTATATGATGAATTTAGGCTAGCATTGTTCTAAATCTTAAATATTCTTGCAAATCAGCTATATGATAAGCCATTCTAGAATTTTGCCCAGTGCTGAAGGCATACTTATTGATTTACATTCCAGCCTCCAGTTTTGCCCCGATAAAAATGGGGACAGTAGGTGCCTGTCTCTTGTCTTCTTGCATTTTCTTTTTTTTTTTTTCTTTTGTTTTTTAGTTTCCCTGAATCTTTGGAGATCACAGAAAATTTCAAGTGCATATGCAAGTTCTTATACTAGCTGAGCTCCAATTGTTCTGAGTTGGAAGTGCTGCCAAATTGTCCCTTACAGTCTTTTCACTCAACTATGATTTTGCATCAAAGTTTATCCTAAACTTCCTCATCTAAAACCTGTTCCTGTTTGCTTGGAAAAGAAATGGAGGTGGTTGAGCACATCTACTTTCCTCACCTCTTTACATTACACCTATGGATTTACTGTACAGTCACACCGTAATCCTTCTCATGCCTTGAACAAAAAAAGAAAAACAAAAAAGCCTTTCTATTGTCTATACATTTTTCACATTGCAGATTTCAACATTCATTGTACAGCATGTATCATTCTATTTCACTCTAATATACGTCCTTAGGTAAGTATCATCCAGTCTACCTTTTCTACCAATTTGTTTTTTTTATTAAATTGATCTCTATGCAGCCATATCTATCTCTATGTATTATCGTCCTCATTTTCTTTTTCATTTGAATCATTTGCAGTTGTGGAGTCTGATATTCCTTTTTGGAGGCTCCTAGGTTTCTTAACTCATCCTCCCTTTTAGAGGGTCAAGCAGTGGGATCAAATCTGTTATGGTGGAAGCTTGGAGATGATATGACTTAAGTCCAATCAACTTATACAAACCCAGCTGTCTGGAAATGTAAATAAAACAGTTTCCTGGAAGGGACTGTGTAGATAGAATGAGCTCTATAGAGTTCAATCTAGTTTCTAATCCTATTAGTCCCAGGGGATACACATAAAAAGGACCATTAAAGTGGTACAGATGTGTTCTGTGATTGTGATTGCACACCAACCTCTGACAATGCCTACCTCCTTATGGTCAGTGAAGAAACAACTAGTGTCAGGGAGTTTCAGCGGTGGTAGCAAAGATGAAGGGAACAGCACTGCACTTTGTATATTTCTTAAATTGTAGCTGAGTGTCACAGAGTGTTATTGAAATAGGTTAGAGGGAATTGGAACAACCTTCTTCCACCTTGGAAGCTAAAAGGTAAGTCAGAGGTGCCAGAAGTAGTCATTTTAAAGATACTGCCAAAGAGCAATGGGATGATGATGACAATGATTATCTAGTACCAGGACCATTCACCCAGGCTTATGTTGTCTGGAAACTACTTCCCACCGAAGATTTTTAACTTGCCTTTTATAGTATTTTGGGCACATGTCTCACCATGACGAGCATTTCCATTCACTAACAATTGGAAATTTTAAGGTGACACAGCCCTTCCCACAAGGTCTCCATTATTCTCATACTAAAAAACAATTTTCCGGGACTTCCCTGGTGGTGCAGTGGTTAAGAATCCTCCTGCCAGTGCGGGGGACACTAGGTTCGAGCCTTAGTCAGGGAAGATCCCACATGCTGTGGAGCCCATGTGCCACAACTACTGATCCTACGCTCTAGAGACTGTGAGCCACAACTACTGAGCCCACATGCCACAACTACTGAAGCCCACATGCCTAGAGCCTGTGCTCCACAACAAGAGAAGCCACCGCAATGAGAAGCCTGCACACCACAACAAAGAGTAGCTCCCACTTGACGCAACTAGAAAAAGCCCACGTGCAGCAATGAAAACCCAACACAGCCAAAAATAAATAAATAAATAATCAATTTATTTAAAAATATATATATTTTTTCCTTTGTTTTAAAAGTTATTTTGACAGTGGGTCCCATCATTCTACTTCTCCCTGTTTAAACATGAATAGGAATTGCAGCAGCTATCTGAAAAGTTGAATTTTCAGGAAAAGAAGTAAACATTATTTGAGTATTTGCTATGGTCTAAGTACCTATGTTTTATATTTTCACATGTTAACATATTTAATCTTTCAGTACCTCAAATTTCACATTTTGAGTATACTGATTCACTTCCTTATGGGAAGTTTCTATTCTTGCCTCCTTGACCAGGACTCAGTTCTTCTCCTCATTCACTACCATTCTAAAAAGTCTCTAATAAATTCTTCTCAGATATAGGTATTTTATTAAAGATTATTAAAGGTATTAGTCGAAGGGCTTTCATAACTCAGGGCATAAACCTTTACTTCCAAGTTCCTGTTTTTAAGTTAGGTCCACAGCATCCAGTTGCCCTCTCTTTTAAAGTCTCCCCTTGATACTTCTCTTGCCCCATCTCCCAACATGTTCCAGTTCTACCTTGGCCCCTTTACATCTTTTTTTTTCAGATGTGGATTAATTTATCTCCTCCAATCTATCACATCCCACAGTCATAATTTATACTGTCTTCAAGTCGACAAAAGGGCAGCAAATAAAAGATCCTCCAATTTATCTTGATCCATCCTCCTTAAAAAATGACTATAAGATTATCGCATCGCATTTTTTTCTATTACATATTTAACACTTTTCAAATGCCTTTTATGTGCAAGACTTCATGTGAAGCATTAGGGAGATAGAAAGAACTAACATACAGCCACTAAAAAGTTGCTTTCCACCTATAAATGCACTTACAGATAAATGTATAACCAGGTGAATAGGATGTAGAAGGACATATATTCAAGTGATACAAAGAGATAATTAAGATTTAAAAGATGAGAGATGAGGGTTCAAATAAGATGCCAGTCAGCTACAGAGTTCCAAACTGAAAGTTTGGTCAATGAAGTTGCCCCAATTCTAGGTAGGAATAATATTTGAGGTCTTAAGCTCAAAGAGCATGCCTAATGGAAGGAGACAATGCTGAGTCTTGCACCATGAAGCTCACCTGTAAGGTGTTTCTTGTGTTCCACTGTAGTGCCCAGCACAATCTCGCTTGGTCTCAAATCCACGCTTTGCTCCCATACCGTGTCCAGTCTCACTATTCCAGGTCCCTTTTGTAACTATCTCATCCTCACTACTTCCTCCATTTTAATCCTCTTATCAGGTCATTCCCAATGTTTTCCATAAAAATATTTTACAGATTTCCCCCATCCAGATTTTGAAGTTTCATTTTGAAAAGGTCTGGATAAATATCTCTTGATAAAGATGCAGTTCATCCTCAGGAAAAAAAACAAAACAAAAAAAAACCCCTCTTGCAATATTTTAAGCCACGATCAAAAAGAGGCAAAATTTATACTTCAATAAAGTATATATAACCAGTCATCTTTTCCCACATTCTCCCTTCTCTTCCAAAACCCCACGCTTAATGAGAAAGAATGGAGAAAAATGCCTCCCCAATTTCCAATTCCTTTCCTTATTTCCTGAAGTAACAGATATAACATAGACTTTAGTATCTCCTGATCCCTTACTTACCTTACACTTTTATATGTCATTGTATTCATTCAACAAGTATATAAACAAGTCTTTGATAGTCCAGTATTCTGGAAATACTGAATATAAAAGATAACCTCAATGAACCTAAGTGGGAAAGGCCATGAAGTATGATGACTAGTGTGGATAATGTTGTCCTTGGGTTGCTATAAAGTAGATGCCTGCAGAACAGGCATCTACTTCTCAATTCTGTAGTGGAAGACGTGTGTGGCGGAAGCAGATAGAGAAAAGGCCTCCAAGAGTACCTAAGACTTGAGCTACCACTATTGCAATCGGTAGTGCTATCACCTATCAAAATGTTTAAACTGGAAGCCAAGAACTCAGCCACTCCAACTTATTCCTCAACATTTCCCTCAACGAGTTCTCTTGACGCTACCTCTTGCCTCCTTAATATCATTCAAAATTTTCCAATTTTCTCCCTATCTTAGTTACACTCCAATCTTTCTCTGGAATCTCTGCCACTATCTTAGTTATACTCCTATCATTCTCTAGAATCTTAAAATAGCATCCTGATTGCAGAATCATTTCCCTCCAATCTTGTACTCACTCTTTTTTTTTTTTTTTTTTTTTTGCAGTACGCGGGCCTCTCGGGCCTCTCACTGCTGTGGCTTCTCCCGTTGCAGAGCACAGGCTCCGGACGCGCAGGCTCAGCGGCCATGGCTCACGGGCCCAGCCGCTCCACGGCATGTGGGATCTTCCCGTTCCGGGGCACGAACCCGTGTCCCCTGCATCGGCAGGCGGACTCTCAACCACTGCGCCACCAGGGAAGCCCCTTGTACCCACTCTTTATTATTGGTTTTACTTTGCTAAAATTCAAGACCTAAAACTGCTCAGTGGTTGTCAAATACCCTGTAAATTTCAAACCTCTCAACGTGTCTCAACCTATTCCTTTGAAGACACACAGTATAGTGATGAAGAACATGGAATCTAGAGCTTCAGTTTGAATTCTGTCATCTAATAGATGGGAGTCTTAAGCAGATACATAATTTCTCTAAGTCTCCAAATTCTCATTTTTGAAATGGGGATATCTCTTCATATGATTATGGTGAAGACTAAATAAGGTAAATCCTCTAATGTTCTTAGGAGACTGCCTGGCACATAGTAATAGAAAAGAATACTAGCTGTAATTATTGTCTGTCCAATTTCATCTTCACTACTAATTCCCTTTCTATGCTTGTGTATGACAAATCTCCTCCCTGTTCCTCTGAGTCACCGTATTTTCTCATCTATGTGTCTTTCATATGCTTCTTTCTCTACCTAGATCTCCTTTCCAAGCCTCCTCCAAACTGTCTAATACCAACTCATCTTTCAGGTCTCATTGTTGATGTCATTTTCTGTCTCCAATTCCCTAGTGCTGAGTTAAATGCTTTTCCTGTTGGTTTCCACCCCTCCCTCACATACTTTATCCTAGTACTAATCACTCTGTTCTCCTTCATTGACTTACAAATTCCTTAAGGGCTTATTCCCCTAACACCTAACACTTGCAGTGGCTTATATAGGTATAGCAGTTTTGGGGAGCAATCCATGTAATTTTCAATTGCATATGCAAATTGATCTGATCAGGAACTACATCATTGTTATTATTTCCAGAATAGTCAAGCTTTATAAACTGTGCTTTCTATAATACTATTTTCTTTATGTCAGGGTCTGTGTCTCATTCATTTTTACTTCCATTCCTCATTGCTAGCAACTAGAGGAGTGTCTTCTATAGAATAAATATTCAGATGTGTTAATTAAGTGTAAAGGCAGCAAAATAACTTTAAATTACACAACTTAATGAAGCATGGAAAAATCAGTTTGGGACCCAATATATTTTTCTACAAATGAATGCCACTGGGTCTTATGTCTTTAATCTTGGTGGTTTATATTATTTTAAAGTGAACATTAAAACAACAAAAACAGAAAAACAGCATTATTCAAAGAGAAATTTTGAAAGGAAGAAAATCTGAGGATTAAGGTCCTTAATATTCATTTCCAACAGCCTACGTTCAAGTTTAGGTTGTCTGGTTAACATTTAGGTCTGGCTTGTAGTTTCCAAATCATGGTGTGTCGTGTTCTAAGTCAATTCCCTAGAAGAGATTTAGGGATAACTTTTCCACAGGTTTTCTCATTTAAATATGCATCTAGCTCTTTGCCCACATCACCCCCATCTGCTCATAAAAAATGAATAATGGAACACACATGTGCCAACTTGTGATTCGTTTCAGCCTTTTGCAGGTGCAAATGCAAGTTTTAAGGTGCAAAGTGGAGCCACAAATGTTGTGGGCTTGTCCAGCTGAAATTCTAGGCTTAATCACATCTAAATAACTCCTCAGGTGATGCAATCACAAGATTTTGCTCACAAAAAGTGTGTAATAAATATTTAGATTGAACTGGTGTATATTAACAGATGAGGCTGCATTATTTAGAGAAAATGAAATCCAGATGATTTTCACCAATCTGGTATTTTCTAAAGCATTCTTTTCCTGTATTAACCCCAAATTCACCTTGAGTGTGTTTCAAAGCAACTTCGACCAAATGTAATAGGAAATAAGATACTTTTATTTGTATACATAACTGATTCAGGGATTTACATTGACAGATAACTCCAATCTACTATAACTACTACATATCCTTGCAGCTGGAGTAGTTCTAGCAGACGAACTAAGTCAACATTCTGTTACAAACAGTAATAGAGGGGCTCACTGGTGCAGATAATCCTAAACAGCAGAAAATCCCCGAATCATTTATTTTCAGCTTGGATATGCATTTAAGAATCTTTTTTCAGCAGACATCCATTCTTAATTTCATTTTCCTTAGATTAAGGTTCTGTGAATTATACACCTTACTAATGATTAAATTGTCACATACCTTTCATTAGTCAATATATACAAGAATGTGTCCCTTGCCAGTGAAGATGATATAGGTAACAGAGCTGTTTGAAGATGGAGAATAGAGTATTGTTTTCCGAGGAGAGAAATAGCCACTCTCTTGTGGCCCGAATTCCATGAAGTTTATTTTATTTTATTTTTTAACACCTTTATGGGAGTATAATTGCTTTACCATGGTGTGTTAGTTTCTACTTTATAACAAAGTGAGTCAGCTATACATATACATATATCCCCATATCTCTTCCCTCTTGCATCTCCCTCCCACCGCTCTAATTACAATAGCCAGGACATGGAAGCAACCTAAGTGTCCATCGACAGATGAGTGGATAAAGAGGATGTGACACATATAGACAACGGAATATTACTCATAGGTGAAGTTTATTAAACACGGTATGCTCTGCAGCTTCTGATGCCCAGCTATACTTTGCTATTTTGCTTGAGTAAGGAGGATACCTTTCACTCTACTCTGACAGAAAAAAGAAGTACAGCTTCCTTGTTTCTTTATGCACTAGAGAAACCCAGGTTATAAAGAACACACACACACACACTTGCTTTCATTTCAACATTGTAAATATAAAATTGTATCATAACAATGGGAATATGTTATTTTAAAAGCAACAGATATGAACATATCATTGTCCCAGGGAGTATAATAGAAAGGAGAATTTTCCAACGTTCTTTGTTTTGAAAAATATAGTGATACTGGGAGAGAGTTCAAAAGTCAGGGAAAGAGAGAAAGGAGATTTCCCCGTTGGCTTCATGCTTAAATATATTTATCTCTTCTCATCAACCCTGAGGCAGAGAAGAATGAAAATTAAACTCTGCCTTTACACTTTACTTCTGTTACAACACTCCTCAACCCAACCCTTCTTGCTCTGTTTATCCAAATCCTGCCCATTTTTCAAAGTGCAGCTCAAATCCTGCTTCTCTTGTAAAATATTCCCTGACAATTTCATCTGGAAGCAATTTTTCCTTCTTCTAAACTTCCACAAGACTTATTTTCCATACCACTCATTCATTACTTATTAGTTACTGACTGGTAGAGATGTAATATTTTCTGAATTGCTGCAGCTATTGTAGAGACTTTTTTTATCCTTTTGTATATACTACATCAACATAACTAAAAGGAAGCACATCTGTAATGCTTACAGTATGCCAGATACTGTTTTGAGAGCCTTAGAGATATTAAAAGCTCTAACTACTTTACAAATATTAGGTAGCTAATAATAGATATTTTACGTGCGTATATGTATTTTTGTGTGTACCCAAGTACAATATATGTATGTATATGTGTGAGGTATATGTATATATGTATGTGCATATATGTATGTACTGTATATGTATATATATATGTGTGATTATATATGTATATACATATGTATGTGTGTATACTTATACATACACATATTAAATCTTGTTTTTCTCATGTGAATATCATATTGTAAAATTGAAATAAAACAATATTTATTCAGGAGTTTATTAAAAGACATCAATAAATTTTTAATAATTACAAATTTATTATTGAATTTATGTTATTTTTCTCATTTCTATAATAGATAAAGGTACAGACTGATAAACAACAAGAAACACAGTATATCTTAGTATTTTCCATCTTTGATGAAAATTTTAGAAGGGGAAAAAACTCATATATTATATTTACAGTAATACAAAATTGGATTTTGTTTCTGAAATGGGGACCCTCTTATTTATATTCAGCAGACAAAACATGTTGGTTTTATTTTTCTGAAGGAAAAAAATGTGTACACAAACAAAAACTACTTGACAATTACCTAAGAGTCCTCCTAGATTCTAGTCCAACATCACCATCAACTAGCTCTGAGTATTAACCTTTCTGTTCCTTGGTTTCTTCATCTGGAGATGAGGGGCACCAGTTCAATTAACAGTATTATCTCCATTTCAAATTTCAAAATCCATGTATGATTTTGTCCATATAGAAGACAGTCTATTCAAAAGGATTTTAAACCGTATCTATCATTAGTTTCTACAGTTATACAACTTAATGTAATCCAGGCAAAAATTTCCATTTCCAGAAGCTGATAAAGATGAAGTGATTAAAATAAAATTATAGGAATCTATCTATACCTATATTACCCTTCTGTAGGTGTAAATATTTCCTGAATTGACATCATGCTGAAGATAATGCAAATTCTTTAGAGCAGACAAGCAGGAAAATGTCTTTTAAAGTGCTTGCCTCTGTGCTAGGTATATCCTTGGAAAAATCCCACATTTATTCTGGACTAATGGATACTCTACTTTTTTAGGTGCCTTTTCAACATCCGACAGTGAACATATTGCTTTCTGTGCAGTTCAGTCAAATACAATCATACTTATACCACTGTTATTTCATGCTTCTGGATTATGTGGCTTTGAATTTGAAAGATATTTGTTAAAAACATGTTATGAAACAAATAGATGGCAAGAACATATCTCCATGCCTATATCAAAAGTCAGCCCACAGCAAAGAAGTCTTCAAACTCATTTTCCTTTTTAAATTTTTTGTTAAAATAACAGTGACTTATGAAAAAGGAACTAATTTTTTAAATTAGTAATGTTCTGTGTTGTGTTATTAACGAATCATCTGGAACTATAGATTATTTCCAATGAAACAGAAAATCCGGAGTGAGGGTCTAAGCTAGATGAACACTCTAAGAATATATATATATAATGCATACATAAATACATACATATGTATGTACATACATATATATTCTTAGTGTAATATATAGAGTAGGATATATTATATTTCATTATATATTATATTCTTAGAATTTTGAATATATATATATATATATACACAGACACCCCCAGACTTAATGATGATTCAACTTAAAATTTTTTGACTACCATGGTACAAAAGCAATACACATTCATTAGGAACCATAATTCGAGTTTTGAATTTTGATCTTTTCTCAGTTATCATGCAATATGATATTCTTCTTCTAATGTTGGGCTGCCACAGGGAACCGCAGCTGTCAGTCAGCGAGAGGATCACAAGGGTAAACAACCAATACACTTAAAAACATTCTGTACCCATACAACCATTCTATTTTTCACTTTCAGTACACTAGTCAGTAAATTACATGAGATACTTAACAATTTATTATAAAATAGGCTTTGTGTTAGATGATTTTGCCCAAGTGTAGGCTAATGTTAAGTGTTCTGAGCACCTTAAAAGTAGGCTAGGCTAAGCTTTGATGGCCAGTAGGTTAGGTGTATTAAATGTATTTTCACCTTACAATATTTTCAACTTAACAATGGGTTTATCAGGATGTAACCCCATTCTAAGTTGAGGAAGATTTGTGTGTGTGTGTGTGTGTGTGTGTGTGTGTGTATACAGAGAGTTCAAACAACCAGATATATGCATATATATATATATATATATATATATACACACACACACACACACACATACATACACTTGGGCAAGCTGATCCTACTAAAGATTAATTTTAAGAGAATTGCTATAAGCCTCATGTATATGGTGATTTACAGGCTAAGAGCTAACCCACACAACCCCCTAAAATGAAGGTATTCATTGAGGCTGTTGAGGGACAAAGCTACTCTCTTAGCTACCCAGTCACTACAGTGAATAGAGAAGGAACTTTACTTAAAAGGAAAACCTAGTTACGGGATAGTCTTCATCCAGAACAGTGACCCAAGGTAATGCTTCTCAGATTATCCTGTAACCCAAACTCAAGGATCTCAGGGATTTTAGGAAGTGAGAGAATATGTAAATTTACAAATGCAAGATTTGATAAGAAGCCAGGAGCAAAGAACTATTGTTTTTCACTAATTTCAGCAATTAATGTTCTATTTACTGTGGAGTAAAAAAAGGAGTAAACTTTTACTATAGGAGTAAAAAAAGGAAGAACAATACTCCTTACATAAAAGCAGAGGGAATTGTCTGAGCAAGCAGACTCAGAGGTCTTTGGGGAAGCATGGAAGTACCTCGTTTTACTAAGTTTGGCTGTGAGCAGAAGACAGAGATGTTATAGATGGAAGGTAAAAAAAACACTGCAAGAGGGTCCCAAATCCCACCGGAACTAGAAAGAAAAGATTGGGTGCTGTGTTACAATCTATTTTTGTGATGCTTTGCACTAACCCAAAAGATTATGAAAACTGAGGAAATAGAGTTAACATGTAAAAATCTTTATATTCCATAGATTGAAAGAGTCAATTGCAGGTTATAAATGTTGTGTAACAAAACATAATTTGCTCATTTTTTAAATAATTTGCTCATCTTAAAACGTGTTTTTGTTTTACATTTAGTAAGAAGAATTCCTTATATAACACTTTAAGTTTTTGCTTAACCAAAAGTCATTTTGTACTATTTTTATTTCCTAATATTCAAGGCCTTCAAGTTGTTACCTACCTTTAACATTAGTTATTTTTAGATATACTGATATCTTCACTTTAGCTGGGTTACAAGTTTCTTTGAAAGGAAAAGAAACATATCTACATTTATTTTATTCCCTCTCAGTGTGTAACAGAGCCTAGAGTACAGGTTTGATCTATGGAGGTGCACACATAGCAGGGCATTCATTTGAATGCACACATTAACTATGTCTCATCCACCAATGAGAAATGTAAGACAACAGCTGAGACTGCTGCCATTAATCTTAAGTAAGATTTATTATGGTGTCAAATTAGATTCTAAATTTCAATTATCTAAGAAATTGGAAAATGAGTGAGATATCAACTCAAAGGGTACTTTTTTTTCTCTTTTATGATGTATATTTCCTTTACAGTAGTCTTCTTATTGGCCATTTGCGAATCATGTATCTTTCAAAGTTATTCAGACACAAGTCTATTGTTATGATAAGATCTAGCAAAGTTTTTTCATCAGCACCTTATCCTGGCTGCAACTGAGGATATGAATTGGAAGAAGGGGTAACGGGAAGGGGACAAAATAATTTGAGAAAAATGAGAGAAAATGCCTTGTGTAGAGAAAAGTAGGAGAGTAACTATATACAACTATACCAAAGCGGGCATACCCAAAACCGAGACCAGCTCCCCCAACCTTCCTTATATGCAAGGTTTAGCAAACTCGCCTGTCGTTTGCTAATTTTATTCATTTTTTATTGCAATTCAGTAAGTAAATGGGAATTCAGAAAGTAATTTCCTACCCTTTGGTGCCATCATGAGGCCAAAATGACAAAGTACTGAGAAAAGTAGATCTGCAGGGTAACCCAAGGTTTTGATATTTTCTTTTCATTCAAAATGTAATTACCCAGAGAATGAAAATTTATTTCAGAAAGAAATATAATTACCTTTACTATAATTGAAACCTTCCAACCAACAAATCATAGCTCATATGTCTACATAGGTAGTTCATTGAGTGGAATAAAAATGTACCTTAAATTTTTAAGCAACTGTGAAATCACAACTGTGAATTTAGAATTAATAAAATATTCATGTTTTGAAGTTACACAGCTATGACCCAAAGCTTTCAGAGTGTTTTAAACCAATCATAGCAATATCTTAGCGTTATGTATTTATTTTTTTTACTCTATGGTGTTATAGGGTAGCATATAGGGTAGTATGATAAAGTACCTCATAAGTCTCCAACACAATATTATGATACTACAAGAAGAGAATATGCTATTTTAGGAACTGGACAAATGAAAGAATATGGCAAAGCGATGCTTTAGAAAGAATAGCTAATGAATATCTAAGAACTTCTTACCCAGATGAATCAAAGTACAAATCACTCTCAGGTGATTCAGTATTTGAAATCATCACCACAAAGTACACCTAAAATATTACAAAAAGATGTTTTATTAAAAGTCTCAACCAAATATATCTTGTTTTACTATTTGTGTTATATCTGTGTTATTAACCCTGGTTCATATTATGTCCATTCTTAGCCTAATTTTACAAGTATATCAATAGAGGTACAAAGTATTCATTAATCATCTACTTTCTCAGTACATATAATTTTTTTGTGTGTGAATTGTTAAAGTTTTCTCATATGATGTAAACATCGTCCCTAAATGATGTCTGATGATGCCTAAATCTGATTTCTTCCCATTGGTCCTCAAAATTCCATCCACTCCACTCTCATTTTGCCCTTCATGGCATTTAGAAACTGAAAAGTCCCACAAATTTCAAGCGTAAGGTGTGGATTCTCTGTCTAAGGGATGGAAAGTTTCACTGTGCATATGTCTTGTTTAGCTCAGCTTTTCTTATTTACAAAAAAGCCACAGACAGACAAAAAATAAAACTGCTGAACTGGCTTTTACCTGCTTTTGTTCGTAGAGCGTCCTCTTCCCATCTTGTTCATACTTAACACTTTTATACAGTATTTCCATATTTTCAGAATTACCGTCATATTTTCAGAAACACTGTCATCAACTTCAGTTATAATAAAGGTAGCCTGAGTTGCTTTCTTTTCTTTGTCTTGTTTCAGAGACAGATCTTATATGTGGAAATATAATAATTTGCTCTCATTTAAAGTCAGTGGTGATCTCCTTTTGGGACCCAGCCTCCAGCATTCTTTCAGTAAAATCACAGTGCTAATCCCAGCTTGGCTTTGGGCATACGTTGCCCTCATTTGGTCCCTGTAACATTGCTCAGGATGGATCATTATCTTTAACATTATCCCAGGGATGAAGAGAAGTTAAATCTTCCTCCACTGTAATAGCATCAAAGGCCCCTTTCACTGGCAAGAGTTACCAAAAAAGACATGGTTTCTGCCCTGATAAAATTCTGAAAGGCCCCCAGTCTGAGGGAGGAAGCTTGGGAGCCACCGTCATTCTATATGAAAAGGAGTACTCTGATCACCTGTAACCTCCTTGGTGCATGACGAGACTATTCCTAGGTCAAACGTTATACAATGCTCAAATATTTAAATGTCATCTCATCATAATTCTATTCATCTCACATGCTGAGATGCTATCTTTCCATTCCAATGACATCATCTCTTGCTTTTACTTCATTATGTACTTTGGGGGAAGGGAAAGAAATTTAGGAAAGAACTGAGTATCTGATTCAGTTGGGATCTAAGAAAAGAGTCTAATTATAACAGAAAGTATTTAATGCATAAAATTAGTTACACAGGTTATAGAGGAAACAGTAAAGAAACTCAGAGATTGTCAACAACAGGGAGCCACTATTAATCCCTAAATAGAAGAGACAAATGAGTGAGACAGTGTGGGAGGAGCCCAGGGATAGTGTCACCTGGCAGAAGTTGGAACTATATCACTCCTTTCCATAAGGAGTTGGAGCCATTTATGCTCCAGACATATATGTACACCTGAGGCTTTTCCTCCTTTTCTTCTCCTTCCTGCTGCCTTCCAATTTCTGGCCAATGTGCAAACTGACCATAAACCCTTCAACAAGGGAGCTTGAGGTACACAGCCTACATGATTCAGCCTGCCTGACACAGGGAGCAGAACAGAGGAACCGGGAAGAATGGGTCTGGGTCAAACTAACTCAGGACTGGCACAGAACCCTGGGTAAGGAGGAAAAAAAACATGTCATTGGGTATTTGTTAGAAGAAAAACCTGAGAGTCTATAAATACCTAGCACATACCTCCCCTAGTTCACATATTCCCTTTTGTGTTAGCCATTATCGTTTTAAAATAATCCATGGTTGGTTTTTCCAATCAAAAGACTTTCTGTTATTACAAAAAATGACATAAATATTTTTTATTTCTTTGACATGTTGCAATTAAGAATAATATATAATTTATTAATATTATTTTCTCTTTTTAAAAAACTATTCTTTCACTGTGCTTAAAATGGAGTTAGTGTAAAAATACTTTTCAGCTAAATTAGCTTTCCATTTTATTCCCTGCTGCTAGTAATGAAAGCACATCTTCCAGCAGTGATGAAAGCACAATTTCTAATGGTTCACAACAAAGAGAGTTTGATTTTTTGATAAATTGGGAGCAGTCAAATGCAAAATCATAACTCTGAGGCTATTTTATTTCAATTGAATAATCTTTAAATGACATTATTCAAGAATTTTTGTCCCACTAATAATCATACTTGATTTTTAAAATTTTAATTAATAAATTTAGTAAATGTTTAGCCTAAGAAAACAGACCCATATTTCTAGCTCACTATTTCTATAACCTATTAACTAACTGTATAAAATATTCTGTTTTATTTCTACCATCAAAATAATCACTGATTTTGACTATTATCTTTTGATGGATTGATACTTCACATAATGCAATGTAAAACACATATCTAACCTTACAAACATACATTCTAAATAGAGCCAATTCCAATTTCCTATTACAATTTTTTCAGTTTTTTTTCATAATTCCTATGAAGTTTAAACTTAATATAAAGATTCAATTATTTTGGTAGTAATCTCTCTAATTTTCCCTCTAGACTATAAATTCATTAAATAGAAACCATAACAAAATTGTTTGCTTCCCTTTTCACAGCATGAATGAAATATCTCTTTCCTTTTAGCATGAAAAATCTGTAATATGGGCTCTCTGTGACATTCATTCTCCAATATATTCCTCTGTATGGCATACTTCCCTAGTCTATACTTCAATTGTTTTTAACCCAACCTGAGGATAGTTAAGGAAGTGGGTTATGCTCTATTCTGGCACTATCCATGGTAGTTAACATCTTAAGTTATAATAGGCAAATTATATTCTCTGACCTCAATACACAGCAATTTGGGTCTGTCTTCCTCCCTTCTTTAAGTCACCATCCTTTTCTTTTTTTTTTTTTTTTTCACCATCCTTTTCTTATTCTCAATAGTACCTGTGTTTTTTTCACAGAGCTTCTTCATTGTTACCTAACTACCTAAGCTCCTTGTTTTTGATTGTTAACAGCCTTGATAGTAACATAAACATCAGTAATCCTTTGGTTCCCCATAGACTTAAAAAACAAAATTTAATCTTGTTAAAATAGCATAAAAGCTCTTCATGATCTGGCTCCTATCTGCCTCATCTCTACTGTTCCCCTTTCACATTTTTACTTAAACATTATCAAATTGCATACTGCCCTCAAAATATGTCATAATAATTATATTGACCATGTTGTTCCTTTTACCTGAATGACTATATCTCTACTAATTCTTGTGGATAACTACTCATTCTTCAACACATGTAAATTACCATTTCCTCTGGGAAGTCTTCTCTAGACCATTAACTCATCCCTCCTTAGACTACCAGACAGTATGATGATTACTCATTCAGATGTAAAGTTTTCCAGTGAGCAGCATAAAGGCACAGACAATGTGCTTATTATTGTTCCTGCGCTGCATAGGTGCTCAACAAACCTTCTCATGAATTAACTATGAAATTTGTTTTGTAAGCTCCTAAAACATAGTGCATTTTAATTTTAAAAGATTTAACACATATTAAATGTATTTTATAATGGCTTTTGATAGGTCTGATCCTGAAAGTTTACTAAATAAGAAATTACTGTATCAGTAGTCTAGAAAAAAATGGAATTACAAAGTTTCAGCAATTTAGCAATAATGCCTAAGCCAAACATAAACTGCCACCTTTGATGCTATGGAATTTTATGCTCTTTTCCTAGTTGAAATGTGAATATGAGCCATTTTAAAAAGACCAGTAAATAAACAAGGAAACCCTAACCAACCTGCATCTGACATACTGGAATTATTGAGGTGATAAGAATCTGAGAGACACATGATTCTCTCCAAATCAAGGAATCTTCATTACTATGATAAATCTTCATCACCCCTCACTGAATATTTCCTATAGCAGCCAGCTCACTCCTTTGTCAGTTCCAATTGTTAAAGACATTTCTTCCTTATACATAACTTAATTCTACCCCGTATGAAGTCCCATGTCTGTTTGCCCCTCAGTAACTACAAAGAGGTCAATAATTTTCATCTGATTCTTCACATCTTTGAAGTTAGCCTCATGCATTCTTGTTTCCAGAAGAGGATTCTTCTAGAATTAGGGGGCACACCGATTGGTTTCCAGGATCTTTTGGGGATCATCTGTGCCTTTCCTAGACAGATGTAGTTTACAAATTATCACTGTTTTTTGTAAATAATTAGATCATAACTTTTGAGCATTTAATAATCTGAGCCCAGGCATAACTCTCCCCACACCCAAAATCCCACTGAAATAAGCCACAGAGTATATAGCGAACAAATTATCATCATCAAAAATTACATGATGATAGAGTACCATTAACATGCTAGAAAACTGGAGGAAATTCTAGATAAAATGTCCAAGAGACAAAAAATGAACATCAGTTCTTGATTCATTTTGCTTTGTAGATTTTGAGGAATTGCAACACACATCCGCCATCTCGACTTCATGTAAATTTCATAAGGTTGTCACCCACAGGATCTTACTCTCCAGTGAGAGAGCTATACACATGGCCTAATGTCAGTGAGACCAACTTTCCCAAGAATATGAACTGTAAGTAACTATGAGGTTTTAGATGGAGGTGACTGATGCTGTTTTCTAGTGGCAGCACTTTAAAAAGAAAACCATGGTAACAACCTAAATGCCTCTCAAGTGATGAATGAATAAATAAAATGTGGTATATCTATAAAATAAAATATTATTCAGCCATATAAAGGAATGAAACTGTGAAACATACTTAAGCACGGATGAACCTTGAACACATTATGCTAAGTGAAAGAAGCAAAACACAAAAGACTATACATATTGTATGATTCCATTTATATGAAATAAACAGAATATGCCAATCCATAAAGTAGAAAGCAGATTAGTGGTTGGCAAGAGCTGGTGGAGAGAGAAAGTAAGAGAAGTAACTGCTGAAGGTTAGGGGCTTCCTCTGGGATGATGTTCTGAAACTAGGTAGCAGTGATGGTTGCAAAACAATGTGAATGCCACTGGCTTGTACGCTTTAAAACAGTGAAGTTTATATATATGTGTGTGTGTGTATATATATATTATATATATGCACATGTATAATTTTATATATAATTACCACAATAAAAGAATTATCAAGAAAAGAACACAACTATTAATTCCTTGTTCTGAAATCCCAAACCCTGGTCTCTGTCTTTCCTAAGACTTCATTATGGTTATTTGGCTTTTCTTTCTATTTCATGAGTTAGTAATTTTCTAACAAGTTTCTTTCTACCTATGTTTTCTATAATCAATTTTTGTTACTTTCAAACAAAAAACAAACTAATCCTCCCATCTGTTATTAAGAGTGTAAAGTAGCACAACTTTTGGAGATCAGTTTGGCAATATTGTAAAATATATAGTATCCAGTATAGCTGTACCTAAATATCTATCAGTGGAGTAGGAACAAATAAACTGTGATATAGTTACATGAAAGGATATTGTACTGAAGTTAAAATAAATGAATTAGAGCTACATATGTCAATCTGTATCAATCTAAAAAAGAAACACCACAAATAATTTATATATATATATGTGTATATATATATATATATGGCATTCACATAAAGTTGTAAAACACACAAAAGAGTATTATAGTTTCGTTTCTTCATTCATATACGGAAAAAAATTTTTAAACACATGGAAATATTAAATATCAAATTCAAAGTAGTGATACTGTGGAAGATTGTATATTCCAGTAATGACCACAATAATACCCCCTGACCACGTGTTTTCCTCACATGTGACCTTGTCATTTTACTCATTGAGTGTTGGGTCTGTGGCCCCTTACCATGATTACAGGTGGACCTGTGTGACTATCTTAATCAACAGAGTACAGTAGAAGTGACTCTCTATGACTTGTGAGGTTAGATGATAAAAGTGTCACACATTTCTGCCTTGTGCTTTAAGTATACTTGCTCTTGCAGCCCAGTCACCAGCTTGTAAAGAAGCCCATACGATTTCTTGGAGGGACCTCCGGTAACACAGAGCCCCAGCTTAGGTCTCAGCTGACCGTCAGCATCATGCACCAGACATATGAGTGAAGAAGCCTTCAAATGATTTCAGCCATTCATAGTCACCCTCAGACTTCGAGTCTTCCCAGCCGAGCTCCAGACATGATGGAACAGAGACAAGGCATTCTCACTGAGCCTTTTCCCAATTTCTGATACACAGAATCCATTAACAATACAAAATAGTTGTGGATCATACCACTAAATTTAGGCTGGTTTGTTACTCAACAAGAGTAGCTGGAATAGGTTCACCAGTGGAGAAGAAAATGAGGAATGAGATCTGGAGGAGTCCTACTACATGAAGACTTGACAAAAGTAAGTAATAGACACTCGGATATTCTTTGTACTATTCTTTACAGTTTGCTTTCTGGTCTTTAAACATTTCATTAAGAATATAGAAAAAAGTATAGGTATCTTAGAAACTGTTGTTAATATATACAAATATTTAAATCATGGTAAAGGAGGTACCATGAATTCATGGGTAATAAAATAATTATAGACAAAATGTTTGGAGAAAGAGAAGTTTATTTACAAGGGGAAAATCATGTAATCCTCTTTATTCCATTTTCTAAAACAAATGAGTTAAATATAAAATCCTAATGAACGTTTTTATAATTAATGGGAAAGTAGATAAAAAATATCTCTCAGGATAGAAGACTTTCTAATAATAAAATCAAAAAAATCACATAGGAATACATCAATAATTAGTTTTTATTCAAAGTCAAAAATGTTAAAAAATTAAGAAATGAACAATAGTTATATTCTTGCTTCAGGTTTTACTGAGAAAAGTAAGACTATGAAGTGTGATCAACTTTAAATATTCCTTTCCACTTTCTGTATGTCCCCTTCCACATATCTATATCCATGCCACATTTTTACATATTGTGGAAGAATTGAGACCTCATGTTATACATTATCAATAGTGTGGGCAATATGAATATGCCTAAGGCAAAAAAACCAAACCAAAACAAAAAAAACAAGGCAAAACATGCACAGTAAAAGTCAGGACCATGTCCAGGTTTGAGCTAAAATTTAGCTTTAACAGAAGAGCCACATTTATCATATTAATGTTATATGTAATCCATAACACTAGTGTCATTAATTTGAAGTGCCCATAAAATTTTTATTTGTGTTATTAATTTGTATTAGTTATATAATTTTACAGGAATGTATAAGTATACTAGCTTATGTTTAATCATATTTAGGAAATGTGATGATAAAAATAGTTTGTCAACACCAAAGAAATCATAGGAATTTTTGTTTGTTCCTTTTAAGAATTTCATAAATCACCTAATGTTAGAAACATTGAACTAAATATTCCCAAAGATTCTTTTCTGCTCTAAATAACTCTGGCATTCTCCTCTCTCTCTGTGCACATATACCATATATAACCACTAGAGGACAGTAGGACACTTGGACTAAGTGTGTTTTTTCTTTATCTTCCCTGTTCTTGAAATTTTAGGTTTGAAAGAAGCCTATGTCTGTTTTTCTTTTTTTTTATATTGAGTCTTTAAAATCTAGTGTGTATTTTACACTGACTTTTCAAAGGTTTCTTAGCTCTTACACAACAAATGCATTCCAATATTCCCACCTTCTCTGCACTTTTGTCCACTTCTACAATAACTTTCCAAGAAAGTTCTAACATCTCTATTAATATAGGCCATTAATCCTTATATTCAAGGAGTCATCTTAGGAAACAATTAAAAACAACTCCAGATATTCTTACTGACACATTTAATCTTGAATTAATGATGAGTGCCCCCATATCAATGAATTCTCCCTATCCAGTCTTATGTTGCACATTCCCATCAGTATCTTAAGACTCTCAGTATCCATTCTTCTGGGTATTCTCCTGTTCTCTGCTCACAGGTCTTCCAATTTCATTTACTTTTCCTCATTTGTTAATGTTGACCCCATAGTCCATTACCTCTCCTGCACATCAGAACCCTTCATGTGACTACTGGGTAAAACAGATCCCAAGCCCTGCACAGTTGTATTTCATCAGAGTGAGGAAGTGGTAGGAGGGGCAAAATGTATGTTCTGGAATTTTTCAGACTATATTCAAATATATTTCCTCATTTGTGTATTTTATTTGTTTTACTTTATTTTAGGAGGATTTGAGAATTTTATAAAATGAAATAGGAAGACATTATTGGGTAAATCATGAATTTGAACCTCTCCTTGCTTGAAAGAGAGAATTCCAGCTCTCTGCTCCCACTTGAATATTTTATTTGGAGTTGGAAAGAAAATGTGTCTTAAATTTCAACTTTCACTGTTAAAAGTGTTCTACAATTCCTTCAAAATGCCTGCAAGAACTTGCGGAAAAGGGGGTCCAAGTTTTGGGCATTTTTGCTGGGGCTGTGAGAAGCTGAAGAGCCAAGATGGCAGCACAGCCTCCTCATCACCTATATCATATCTGTCACTAGCTCTTCTTCCAAAGGAGCTCTTCTTCACCCCTTCCTTTGCTTTGCCACAGTCAACTGCCAATCAGAAATCCTGATCACCCCCCATCTCTCCAACTCTACTTCCTGCTCTTCTCTCCCAATTTCCTGTTGAAAATAATTTTTGAAGAATTGCTATTTCCTACATTGAAAAAAAATCTAGATTCTTTAGCTTAGTTTCAAAAACTTGCCATTAGCTGTCCTCATCTTACTTCCTACCATCCATTTTATAAATCCTCCACTCTAGTCAATAAGCCAGTTGACTCTTCACTGTGTTCTCTAAAAGACAGGTTATTAATACAGTCTTAGCATGGACTTGCTGTAGTATTTTAGAGGTAAGAGTAAAAGGTAAAATCTAAAGAAGAGACACGACTGAGAGAACAAATCAGTGCATAAATAGCTGGAGTAGAGTCATCAGTTAACTATGAGTCCTGTTGGAACAATCTATGCAGGCACTGACGTTCAATAATGGTTTGTAAACCTAGGGGAGAACAGTCATCATCTTGAATCTGTTCATTCCTGGTGGAAAAGAAAAGGTGTTTTTCTTTTGAAAGTGACAAATAAAATACCAACTTGGGCCATCTGGTATCTGGACAGAATCAATTTCAAATACTAATCAAGCTCAATTCAGCATGGACCATTAATACAGATGGGCTTATTTCCCAAGAGTTATAGTTTCAAGAATCAAAAGAAAATGGACTCTTCCAGTATTACAAGTGGACTAAGTTTTGAAAATATGCTACTAAGAGTTATTCAAATAAAAGGTTTTAATAGTAAGCATATGGTTTTATTTACTATGACTCTTTCATCCCTAAATAATTATATTCAATATTCATTTTGAAATTGGTATGAAGCCATGAAAAAGAGACCTAAGTATTTGGCAGCACAAAGCTGAACAATTTATCAATATTTGGTAAAGCAGAAACATAATTTATAAAGACCAGATGGTCTTTGCTTATGAAATTTTAAGTAATGGATATCATTTATACATGAACTATAGGGTAAAAAGTAGGGGTATAAAGGATCCTTTATGAATATAGCAGGAGAGTGCTTTTCTATTCACTCCTCTGTTCCTTATTTATCAGGTCATAAATAACCTTCTGTTGCTTTTATGTAAGACTCAAACAAGACTATATCATGAAAATTACTACAGAAGGATAGGTGACAAAACTGCAATGGATGTTAGAGATTATCTGATCTCCCAGTTTTACAGATTATAAAATTGAAGTTCATAAAATTTAAATAATTGAATTGTACAATCGAACAGGTGGGTGGAACCAACCAGACTACATCATGCTTCCTCTTTAGATAGACTGTTACTAGTCAGCATATTATTAGTATTCACTAAGTATCAATAGTAACAGCTGTTTAGATATGAGGCCAAAGACAAATGCACACAAAAACATATACACAATAGACTTGGTACAAAGGGGAAATAAGAAAGAAAAAAGTAAGATAGAAAAGGGATCACCATTTTAGCAAGAGAGTAGCTGGAGTGATGACAACAATGGAATGTTGCTCTTTGTTGCTTAAATTGGCTGTTCTTCTGGCCAAATGCTCTGAAAGTCAGGCAAAGCTCTCAGAAGTAGACCTAATAATCTGTTTATTATATTTAGGACTGAGTTTAATATTGGCAGTGATTTAAAATATTCACACACAAATGTGAATAGCTACGTGTGTTTTACTTGTTAGAATACTGATAATTACATAAATATTTATCTGAAATTACAGTACAATTCTGTTTAGGATTTGGAACATCAGAGCCTTCTTGCAGAATTCTCTGAAGAATAAACTTGAGAATAATTCATCCAAAGAGTATTCACAATCAGATTCTTGATGCAATTAAAAATTCCAAACTACTACAAATAAAATAACTTTGCTTTGAATTCCTAGAGGAATAATTTAAACTTTACTGAACATGTTTAAAACCATGTTTTAATAAATTAAAAAAAAAACTCTCATTTAAGTCACCAACACATATATGATATATAGATGCTTATTCACTTCCAAATCTGAAATCTAATAAGAATAAACCAAATTTAATTCTGAGGCTGCAGTATTCTGTTAGATATCTAGTAGATATATCTATTACAATGAAAGGAAAATTATAGGTTAGTAATGTAGAACAAATAATAAATCTAAACACAAGGCTAATATACTCCTCCCCTACTTCAAATATATATATAAAAATACATCATATCTCTGTTTTCATTTAAAAAAATGATTATTGAAATTTTGGTGATTTCCCCACAAAGGTGTCTGAGGCAAGGTGTCTTTATTCTTTTAATTTGTGCCAACTAAAAACAATTAAAAATGAGACTTCCCTGGTGGTCCAGTGGTAAAGAATCCGCCTTCCAAGGCAGGAGATGTGGGTTCAATCCCTGGTTGAGGAACTAAGATCCCACATGCCATGGGGCAACTAAGCCAGTGGGCCACAACTACTGAGCTCAGTGCGCCTCAACTAGAGAGCCCACATGCCACAAACTACAGAGCCCATGTGCTCTGGAGCCCATGCCACAACTGGAGAAGAGAAAACTCACCCACCACAGCTAGAGAGAAACACGTGCTCTGCAATGAAGAGCCCATGAACCACAATGAAGGCCCGACGCAGCCAAATGAATAAATAAATATTAAAACAATAAAGTCTACTGTTATATTTCTACATAAAAACACAATTAAAAAGGAAAATAGACAAGATACATCTTTTGCAATGAAACTAAAAGACAGTCCTAACCTTACAACATAATCTATGAATGATAGCTGCCAAATACAGTGCAACTAATTCCAGATTGAGAGAGGATGCCAAGAACATATGCAAATCTCAGCTGAATTCATTCGAAGGACGGACTTGTCTGAAATTGGAAGGCACAGACCTAGAAAACACTATCTTTAATTACTTTAACCACAATTTGAGCAGGAAAGCACACTTAAGACATGGAAAACACATAAGCTATTTCAACTCAATCAGTGTTTAAGCCTGCTACTCCTAGTTGAAAACGTCTGAACATTACATGGAATTAAAACTTGGATTGATTTGGAATAGGAAGCTCTAGTGATGTGGGCAGGCCATGGAATAATTTCTGAAACATGTTCCCCATGACAGAGTGGCTTGAAAAGGAAGGGACTTGAGGGCTTAAAAAGGAAGAAACTTGAAGTCACAGCAGCATTGCAAGAAGAAAGAAGAGTAGAAATCCAGAAGAAAGAATGTTTCAGGGACTTAGATTGGCAGTTGTTAATTAATGTCTATTGAATGAAAATAAATTCAAAATCGTCCCATAAAAATTATAAAGGAGACCTCCTCCTCATCTCAGTTCAAGAGCGAATGTGGGGAAGAAGTTCAAGATGGCAACATAGGAAGATCTTGAACTCACCTCCTCCACAGTCACAATAAATCTACAACTACTAATGGAATAATTTACTTTGAAGAGACCGAAAAACTGAATGAACAGAGCCTCCACAACAAAGGATAGAAGGGCAGCAACAGATGGGTAGGAGAGGCAGAGACACAGTCTCACTAAACAAAAATAAAACAAAACAAAAAATAAACAATCATCCCAGCCACAGAAATTCTCAATCAAGAGAGATCTCGAAATACAGAACTTTTCCCTGAGGAGCAAGGGGTTTGTACTCCATATCAGGCACCTCAACCCTTAGATACTGCACAGGAGAGATGAGACCCCCTAAATGCCTGTCTCTGAAAAACAATGGGGATTATGTTCAGAAAAACCGTGAAACTGTAGGGACCAGAGAACCCACTCTTAAAGGCTCACACACAGACACACTTGCCCTGAGACCCAGGACAAAAACAGCAGTTTGAAAAACACTTAGACCATAGGTGAAGGAGACCAGTTTATTAATCTTAAGGTATCTACCAGTGAGGCAGGAAACTGTTAGGACCCTCTCCACGGATAGAGACACAGGCAGATACCATGTTTGCAGTCTCAGCCTATTCAGCTAAGCTAGTGCTGACAGGAGCCATTTTGGAGCTACCTCTCTAACCTGTTAGAGCCAAGTGGGTGCACCTTGCTAGAAGCCCCACCCACTCCTATGTTGCAGCTATGTACCATAGCCAGGCCAGACAAGGACCTGGTCACCACTCTGGCCACAGACATGCATGCCCAGCTTGGTTGGGCAAAGGCTCTGCCTACTGCTGCACTGGAGCCATGGCTCCACCATAGCAGATGAGCACATGGAGCCCATTCAGGGAATACCATTTGAGTGCCTAGCTCTGGTGGCCAGAGGGGATTGCACTTCTGAACCCCACAGGACATCTACATAAGGCCACTCCTTTAAGACTGGAAGAGGGAGTTGATTTGCTTAATACAAAGAAACAAACACAGAGTCAGGCAAAATGATCAGGCAGAGGAATATGTTCCAAATGAAAGAACAAGACAAAACCCCAGAAAAAGATCTTAATGAAATGGAGATAAGCAACCTACTTGATAAAGAGTTAAAGTAATGGTCACAAAGATTCTCACCAAACTTGGGAGAAGAATGGATGAGCACAGTAAGAGCCTCAATAAAGAAAGAGAAAATATAAGAAAGTACCAAACAGAAGTTACAGAACAGAAGAATATAATTACTGAACTGAAAAATACACTATAGGGGTTCAAAAACAGAGTAGATGAATCAGAAGAATGGACCCACAAGCTGGAAGACAAAACAATGGAACTCAACCAGATAAAGCAACAAAAAGAAAAAGAAATAAAATAAAAAGGTGAAGATACTTAAGGGACACTTGGGACAGTATCAAGTAGAATAACATTCACATTATAGGGGTCCCAGAAGGAAAAAAGGGAGAGAAAGGGCCAAAGAACTTATTTCATGAAATAATGGCTGAAAATTTCCCTAATCTGGAGAGGAAAATAGACATCTAGGTTCAGGGAACCCAGAGAGTTTCAAATGAGATGAACCCAAAGAGATCCACACTAAGACACATTATATTCAAAATCATAAAAGTTAGAAATAAAAAGAGAATCTTAAAAGCAACAAGAGAAAAACAACTTGTTACATAAAAGGGAAACCCCATAAAGATTTTGGCAGATTTTTCATCAGAAACTTTACAGGCCAGAAGAGAGTGGTATGACATATTCAAAGTGCTGAAAGGAAAAAACTATGAAAATAATTCTCTACACAGCAAAGTTACCATTCAGAGTTGAAGGAGAAATTGAGAGTTTTCCAGATAAGCAAAAGCTGAAGGAGTTTGTCACCACTAAACAAGCCTTAGAAGAAATGTTAAAAAACATTCTATGGCATAAATCTTTGAAATATTTTTTGGATCTGTTTCCTAAAACAAAGAAAATAAAAGCAAAAATAAACAAATGGGACCTAATTAAACTTAAAAGCTTTTGCACAGCAAAGGAAACCATTGACAAAATGAAAAGACAACTTACTGAATGGGAGTAAAGGTTTTCAAATGAGATGATTGATAAGGGGTTTATCTCTAAAATGTATAAATGGCTCATACAACTCGACATCAAAGAAACAAACAACTCAATTAAAAAATGGGCAGAAGAACTGAACAGACAGTTTTCTGAAGAGGAAGTGCAGATGGCCAACAGACACAGGAAAATATGCTCATCATCACTAATCATCAGGGAAATGCAAATCAAACCCACAATGAGATATCACCCCACACCTGTCAGAATCATCAAAAAAATAAAAAAACACAAATAACAAATGTTGGTGTGGATGTGGAGAAAAGGAAACCCTGGTACACTGTTGGTGGGGATGTAGATTGGTATAGCCACTATGGAAAAGAGTATGGAGGTTTCTCAAAAGACTAAAAACAGAACTACCATATGACCCAGCAATTTCACTTTAGGGTGTATATCTGAAAAAAAAAGAAAATACTAAGTCAAAAATATACATGCACCCCAATGTTCATAGCAGCATTATTTACAGTTGCCAAGATATGGAAGCAACCTAAATGTCCATCAACAAATGAATGAATAAAGAAGATATGGTATACATATACAATGGAATACTACTCAGCCATAAAAAAAGAATGAAAATTTGCCATTTGCAGCAACATGGATGTACTTGGAGGGCATTATGCTAAGTGAAATAAGTCAGACAGAGAAAGACAAATACTTTATGATATCACTTATGTGTGGAATCTAAAATATACAACACACTACTGAATATAACAAAAAAGAAACAGACTCACAGATATAGAGAACACACTGGTGGTTACCAGTGAGGAGAAGGAAGAGGGGAGGGGCAATATAGGAGTAGGGGATTACGAAGTACCAACTACTATGTATAAAATAAGCTACTAGGATATATTGTACAACATGGGGAATATAGTCAATATTTTATAAGAACTGTAAATGGAGTATAACATTTAAAAATTGTAAATCATTATATTGTACACATGTAGTGTATAATATTGTACATCAACTATACTTCAATTTAAAGAAAAACAAATGTTAAAGAGAATCTCTCTAAACTGAAAAGAAATTGCACAAATTAACAAGAAAACATACAAAAGCAAAATCTCGCTGCAAAATGTAAATACATAGTAAAGGTAGTAGAACTATCACTTATAAAGCAAGTATGAAGGTTAAAAGGTAAAAGTATTAAAATTAACTAAAGTTACAATAATTAGTTAGGAAATACATAAAATAAAAAGATGCAAAATGTGACATCAAAAATATAAAATTTGGGGGGGTGGATTAAAAACGTAAAGTTTTGGGGCTTCCCTGGTGGCGCAGTGGTTGAGAGTTCGCCTGCCAATGCAGGGGACACGGGTTCGTGCCCCGGTCTGGGAGGATCCCACATGCCATGGAGCGGCTGGGCCTGCGTGTCTGGAGCCTGTGCTCCGCAACGGGAGAGGCCCGCGTACCGCAAAAAAAAAAAAAAAAAAAAAGTAAAGTTTGGAAGTGTTCAAATTTAAGTTGCTATCAACTCAAAACAAATCATTATACATATAGGGTGTTATATGTGAACCTCACAGTAACCACAAAGCAAAAGCTTATAGTAAATACAAAAAAGAAAATGAGAAAGGAATCTAAACATAATGCTAAAGAAAGTCATCAAACCACAAGGAAAGAAAGAGAAGAAGAAGGAAACAGAGAGGAACTATGAAAACAGCCAGAAAATAATTAACAAAATGGCATTAAGTACATACTATCAATAATTACTTTAAATGTAAATGGAGTAAATTGTGCAATCAACTGACATAGAGTGCCTGAATAGATTAAAAAAAAAAAAAAGGACATATTTATATGCTGCCTACAAGAGACTCACTTCAAAATTTAGAACATACACAGCCTGAAAGTGAAGGACTGAAGAAAGATATTCCATGCAAATGAAAACAAAAAGAAACTGGTATAGCTATACTCATAGTTGACAAAATAGACTTTAAAACAAAGAATGTAATAAAAAAAAAAGAAGGGCATTACATAATGATAAAGGAATCAATCCAGGAAGAAGATATAATATTTATAAATGTATATGCACCCAACAGAGGAGCACCAAAATATAAAGAGCAAATGTTAACAGACTTAAAGGGAGAAATTAAAAGCAATACAATAATAGTAGGGGACTTTAACAACCCACGTGCATCAATGTATAGAAAATTCAGACAGAACATCAATAAGAAAATATCAGCCTTAAATGACATATTAGCTCTAATAGACTTAACAGATTATATATATATATATATATAGAGAGAGAGAGAGAGAGAGAGAGAGAATGTTATATCCAAAAACTGCAGAATACACATTTTTTTCAAATGTACATGGAACATTTCCAGTGTAAATCACATGTTACACCACAAAACAAGTCTCAATGAATTCAAAAAGATTGAAATTATATCAAGCATCTTCTCCCACTACAAGGAAGTGTAACTAGAAATTGATTACAAGAAGAAAACTGGAAAAAAACCCCACAAAATTAAACAACATGCTACTAAAGAACCAATGGGTCATTGATCAAAAAATACCTAGAGACAAGTGAGAACAGAAATAAACATACCAAAATCTATGGGATACAGCTATAGCGGTCCTAAGAGAGAAGTTCACAGCAATACAGCCTACTTTGAGAAACAAGAAAAACATCAAATAAAATTTAGATTTTCATCTTAAAAAAACTAGAAAAAGAACAAGTGAATCCCAAAGTTAGTAAAAGGGAGGAAATAATAAAGATAAGAGTGGAAATAAATGAAATAGAGACTAAAAATACAATAGAAAAGATCAATGAAGCTAAGAGCAGGTTCTTAGAAAGGATAAGCAAAACTGACAAAATTTTAGTTAGACAAGTCAAGGAAAAAGAGTGATGCCTCAAATAAACAGAATTGGTAATGAAAGAGAAGTTACAAATGATACCACAGAAATACAAAAGATCATAAGAGACCATTATCAAAAAATATATGACAACAAATTGGGCAACCTAAACGAAATGGATACATTCCCAGAAACTTACAACCTACCAAGGAAATCATGAAGAAATATAAAATCTAAACAGACCAATAACAAATAAGGAGATTGAAGCAGTAATTTAAAAACTCCCAACTAGCTAACGTCTAGGACCAGACAGTTTCACTGGTGAATTATACCAAACATTCACAAAAGATTTAATAACTGTCCTTCTCAAACTCTTCCAAAAAAATTGAAGAGGCGGGGACACTTCCAAACTCATTTTATGAGGATAACATTATCCTGATACCAAAATCAGAAAAGAATACCACAGAAAGGAAAATTATAGGCCAATATCCTTGATGAGTATAGATTCAAAAATCCTCAACAAAATATTAGCAAACCAAATTCAACAATATATTAAAATGATCATACACCATGATTAAGTGGAATTTATTTCAGTGATGCAAGGATGGTTCAACATCCACAAATCAATCAATCAGTGAGATACACCACATTAACTAAATGAAGGATAAAAAGCATATGATCATCTCAATAGATGCAGAAAAAGCATGTGACAAAATTTAACATCCATTTATGATAAAAACTTTCAACAAAGTGGGTACAGAAGAAAAGTACCCCAACATAATAAAGACAATATATGAAAATCTCACAGTTAACATCATACTCAACAGTGAAAACCTGAAAGCTTTTCCTCTAAGATCAAGAAAATGACAAGGATGCTTAATTTTGCCACTTTTATCCAACACAGTATTGGACATAGCCACAGCAATTATGCATCCAAATCAAAAAAGGAAGAAGTAATACTGTCACTATTTGCAGATGACATGATGCTATATAGAGAGAGCCCTAAAGACTGTACCAAAAACAAAACAAAACAAAACAAAAAAACCCAAAAACTGTTAGAACAAATAAATTACTTTAGTAAAGTTGCAGGACACAAAATCAATATACATAAATCTGTAGTATTTCTATACACTAATGACAAACTTTCAGAAATAAAAATTAAGAAAGCAATCCCATTTACAACTGCATCAAAAATCATAAAATACCTAAGAATAAATTTAACCAAGGAGGTAAAAAACCTATACACAGAAAACTACAAGACATTGATGAAGGAAATGGAAGACAACATAAATAAATGGAAGATAGTCTGTCCTCATGGATCAGAATAAACAATCTTGTTAAAATGTCCATATGTCCCAAAGCAATATATAGATTCAATACAATTTCTATCAAAATTCCAATGCAATTTTTCACAGAACTAGAACAAATAATTCTAAAATTTATCTGGAATCACAAAACATCCCAAATAGCCAGAGCAATCTTGAGAAAGAACAAACCTGGATGTATCAAACTCTCTGATTTCAAACTATACTACAAAGCTATAGTAATTAAACAATATAAAATATTTTTAAAAAGGCACACAGATAAATGGAACAGAATTGAGAGCCCAGAAATAAACCCATGCATATACAATTAACTTATGACAAAGGAGCCAATAATATATAATTGTGAAAGGACAGTCTCTTCAATAAATGGTGTTGGTAAAACTGGACAACCACATGCTAAAGAATGAAACTAAACCACTTTTTTACACCATACCCCAATATTAACTCAAAATGGATTAAAGACTAGAATATAAAACCTGAAACCATAAAATTCCTAGAAGAAAATATAGACAGTAAGCTCTCTTAGCGATATTTTTATAGATCTGACTCCAAAGGCAAGGGAAACTAAAGCAAAAATAAATGAATGAGGCTACACCAAACTAAAAATTTTCTTGCACAGCAAAGGAAAAAATCATGAAAGTGAAAAGTCAACCTACTGAATGGGAGAAGATATTTGTAAATGATTTCTGACAACGGGTTAATATCCAAAATATATAAAGAACTCATGTACTCAACAACAAAAATACAAACAATAAAATCCAAAAATGGACAGAGGATCTGAACAGATATTTTTCCAAAGAAAACATACAGATGGCCAACAGGCACACGAAAAAATGTTCAACATCACTCATTATTATGGAAATGCAAGTCCATAATGGGGCAACCACAATGAGATATCACCTCACAGCTGTTAGAATGGCTATTATCAAAAATACAAGAAATCCCAAGTGTTGGAGAGGATGTGGAGAAAAGGGAAGACCCTACACCGTGGGAATGTAAATTGATGCACCACTATAGAAAGCAATATGAAGATTCTTTTAAAAAAAAAGAATAGAACTACCATATAATCTAGCTATTCCACTTCTGAATATTTACCTGAAAAATACAAAAACAAAACCTATTGGAAAAGATACATGCACTCCTATGATTATTGCAGCATTATTTACAAAAGCCAAAGTAAAGAAGCAATCTAAGTGTCAATCGATGGATGAGTGTATAAAAAAGATGTGGTAAACAAACAAACAAACAAATAATCCATGGAACGCTACTAAGCCACAAAAGAGAGTGAAATCACACTGCCATTTGGGTGGGCAAAATGGGTGAAGGGGGTCAATTTTATGGTGATGAGTGGTTAACTAGACTTCTGGTGGTAGTCACCTTGTAGTGTTTACAGATGTTGAATTATAATGTTGTACACCTGAAACTTATATACCAATTTTACCTCAATAAAATTGTGGGTTTTTTTTTTTTGGTGGTACGCGGGCCTCTCACTGTTGTGGCCTCTCCCATTGCGGAGCACAAGCTCCAGACGTGCAGGCTCAGCGGCCATGGCTCACGGGCCCAGCCGCTCTGTGGCATGTGGGATCTTCCCAGACCGGGGCACAAACCCACGTCCCCTGCATCGGCAGGTGGACTCTCAACTACTGCGCCACCAGGGAAGCCCAATAAAATATTTTTAATTAAAAAAGTGAATATGAAACAAAAAGCAAGAATGTGTCCCCTCAAGCAAAAGACAAAGACAATATATCTAAATTGTGTCTGCCACAGCCAAAATACATTACTTCTCCCAAATGTTCTACTTCTCCCAATACTAACTTCTCCTTCCCCAAAATGAGTTAAACATGACAAAAAAGAAATGTTGTCATGTTACATATATATATAATTGTTTATCTACATGTGCAAAGAGATGGACATTTTGAGTTCCCTAATGTGTGTGCTCCCGTCTGAAGCTGAACAAGGTGAAACTCTGCCTTCTTGTTTCAACTCTCACACTGTAAACAAGTGTCCATTTCATGATCTGCTCAGTATCATGTTTTCACATTTGGGGGCTTTTCCTTGATAATTTTGCTATTTAAAATGACCCCCAAGCACAGTGCTCAAGTGCTGTTTACTGTTCCTAAGTGTAAGAAGGCTGTGATGTGCCTTATAGTGTGTTAGATAAGCTCTGTTTTGTCATGAATTATAGTGCTGTTGGCCATGAATTCAATATTAATGAATAAACAATGTATATTAAATGAGGCGTCTTTAACAGAAACACACTCAAAACAAGATTTGTACTCATCAGATGATGAATATATTGTGACTGCGGGCTCACAGGAACCTAACCCTATGTTTCTCCTGGGGGCGATGGCTCAGAATTGACAAATTCAGTGCTCACAGCAACATAATATTATAGACTATAACTACTGTAAGTGATGAGGACATACATATGACAAAGGTACTTTTTTAATAATATATTTAATTTGAAAATATTTTCTTCCAGGCTGTGATTATCTTTCCATGTTCTTATCAATGTCTTTCAAAGAACAAAATGTCTTCATTTTTATAAAGTCCAATTTACATTTTTTTCTTTTATGGATTATGTTTTTGGTGTCTTATCTAAGAAATCTTTGCCTAACCTAATTTCACTTTCTCCTCTGTTTAGTTTAGAAGTTTGACAAGTTTTGGTTTTATGCTTAGATCCATGATCAATTTGGAGTAAATTTTTGCATACAGTTCAAGGTATTAATCAAAGTTCACTACATGTGGATATATATTTGCTGAAACAATACTTTTTTGGAAAAGACTATCATTTCTCCATGGAATTGCCTTTGTAACTTTGTCACACATCATTTGACCATATATATGCAGGTCTATTTTTGGACTCTGTTCTATTCCACTAATGTACTTGTCTAACTTAATTCTATCCTGTTTGTTGTAACTTACTAAGTCTTGAAGTCAGGTGATATAAGCACTCCAACTTTTTTTTTTTTACAAAGGTCATTTTGTTATTCTAGATCCTTTGCCTTTCTATAGGCATTTTAGGATCTGCCTGTCAATTTCTAGGGGGAAAATGCCTACTGGCAGTTTGATTGGAATTGAGTTGAATCTGTAGATCAATTTGTATAGAATTGACATATTAACTATACCCGTGTTATCCTATCCATTAACATGGTACATGTCTCTATTTATGTCACCTTTCATTTATCCAGCAATATTTTGTAGTTTTCAGGATAAAATTCTTTCATATCCTTTGTCACATGTACCCCTAAGAATTTCCTGGTTATCATGCCATCTCCAATGATGCTGCATTTTTTGAATATTTTGATATCCAGTTACTCATTGTCTATGTATAAATCTTTTATCCTGGAACTGTGCTAAAATCACTTTTCAATTTTCAATATAAATTAGTGTCAAAGGAGGAATACTAAATGATAACAATATGCAAAAATTCAGAGTGACTACAATGTACACATTGAAGCAGCACAAATGCAGTGTCTTGACAATACACACATTGTCAGAGGATGAGAAAAGACAGTGAGTTTACAAAGAGATTTGTTAACAAAATACAAACAGAAACATACTTTCATATGATGGCTGAATACATGATGAAGTGAGTCATGTGATGATTGAGTGCAACAATTTTGTTTCCAAATTGTGATAGTTCATTAATAGTTATTAATGAACAAATTAACCCAGATTGTATATTCAAGTCAAAATCAATAATATCCACCCTCAGACACTGATTTATTTACATGATAAGCTTTTGTTGTCAATCAAAATCTAGCTCTTGCAAACTTAGAAAGAGAGGAATGTCAGACAAGAGGTAGTAAAATCTCAGAAGGTGATACCTTAAGTAGTGCTACCGAGAGACATAAAATCAGACAGAAAAGGACGAATTGGAGAGAGACAGCAAGACAGAGGTACAGAAAGACAGAAAAAGTTCTACTCTGACTAACTGATCTTGGGGGGCAAGGGCAGGATCAAAGTTTCCAATATATTAAGCCTGAAGTAATAATGGTCCCTGAGTTACATACATATTTTACCAGGTCATCTATTATCACATAGTTTCACAGAATCATCACCTATAAGAAGGGAGGAATGTATTTTCCAATCACCTCTGTGAGAGGAAAATATATAATTCCCTACTTTTCAACCTTTATTTGTGGCTTTACTAGCCAAAATAGCATTTGACATGATTTGAGCTTGAGCACTTTACAAGATAGACAAGAGGTGAATACAGTTCTAGGATTTCCCTAGGCAATCTGGATACAAATCAACTAAGTCATTTTTTAAAGTTAATTAAAAATAAAGAACACAGAAAATCCACAAGATGAAAGACATCACTTAAAATTGGTTAGGGCTACGGAACAATAAAATAAGATGGACTGAATAATTTTCTGTATTTAGGAACATCATTTTTTCTTTATAGACATATACTTTAGTTCTTCCCACTTTTAAAAAGTTCAAGGTTTTGTTTTTAATGTGAATTTTAAACTTGTTTACATGCTTTCTTATTTATTTAATAGAAATCTGATCAATTCTATACATGTAAATAGTTGTCCACTGCAATTTCTTTCCTTCAAATTTAGAATCAGTCTTTATATATTCAGATATTCTTCTTCAGCATGGTAGGTAGGATACAATTTTATAAACTAAATTAGAACTTCTTGATCCTTGTGGCATACCAAATCTCTAAGTGCCTTTCAAAATATGTTCATGTCCAGGCCTCATTCTTGATCAATTGGTACAAAATATCTGGGGGAAGAGTTTGGACATAAGTATTTTAGAAAAAAATTTTGAGTTGAGTTTTATGTGCAATGATTAGTGTAAATCTTCAAGGCCAACACCACCTATATGCATTGTCATCCATGACAAAGTACTTGTTGGCTTATGCATACCCTTATACCTTGGTTTAAATAACAGATATAAGGAAGGTTGCCTCAACAGGTGTCCTATAATGAAATCCGAATACTGCTAGGAAAATAGTAGAACGCAGAGACCTGACATGATAAAAACTGGGAGGATATGTCTGAGAATCTTGAACCCAGGAGTCTCTTTTTTAATCTTGTGGAATACTTTTCCACTTGCTAGAGTAGAACAGCCTCCTTTTTCCTAGAAAATAAGTAAAGACTGCACATGAGTCGAATACCTTACCAAAAGATGCTTGTTATTTTCTTAAACCACCCTAGCTCCCTTCAGAGCTTCCAGGCAATATTTAGCATTACAGCAGAGCAAGAAAATAATTTCCCTGCTAGGGGAAAAAAACAGTTTAGTCAACAAATTATTGCATGTCTTGGTTAATATATATGCAGTCAGAAACTAGGAGGAAATGAGAAGATAATAAGACTGAGTAGTGGAGAGTTTATAGACTTGGTAATACTCTTTTATATCTCAGAATTTAACCTGAAGTCGAGCTTAATACAATGTGAGAAAAGCTTCTTCAAGCTTAAAGATGATGGTAATGTGCAGTAAATGACGTGAGGTGGTAGATCTGCTTTGGCAGAGAATTGAGGAAGGTGTCAGAAGAGTCAAGATGGTGGGTAAATTAAAATAAATGTGTTACACAAGAACAGAAAATCCACCATGGGGCTATGATCACCAGAAGGGCCCCAAACGTGTTTCCTTCACTAAGGCAGTAAAGAGTGCACCAGTGAAAGGCGCATAGTCATCGCTGAGAAACCCAGTGCAGCTTGTCTTTTCATACTAGGGTTGACAGTTGATGGTACTGCCACATTATTGGGTCCTTAATGTGAATAAGGATGACAGATTCTTGGAATAGTTAGAGGCCCAGTGTAAGAGGTATGTAAATATCAGAGGCAACATGGCTATAATTACCATAACAGGAAACAAAGCCAGAATAGTTCTTTGGCTGAAGACTTCTTTGGTATTTACTAATAAAACAACATATTCCTAGATGTGAGATAGATGGGAAGCAGAATACAATATTCCATGATTTGTATAACAAAGAAAAGCAAGAGTTGGCAAGCAAAAGTTTGATGTTATCCAAATAAAATATGAAAACCATTCACCTAGCTTCCAGATCTGAGTCATTTCTCATACTCAGTGCTCATCAATTGAAAGGAGTCTAGAGTCTCTTGAGAAAGGATTCTGTAAAGCTGTGGCAAGTATAAACAATAGCATGTTCTGTCTTTATTTTCAAAGGGACTGGTAGTAATTGCATGCAGGAGAAGAAGAATACCAAGATCTTTTGAGGTCTACTGAATACAATAGACTGACTGATAGTAAGAGAACTGAAACGTCATTATAGTCTTCAGGTTAGAGTGTGGCTTATGGAGACAGATAATAAATGGAATTCTGACCTTACAATATTACTAATTGGTCTGTGAACCTATACTGTGGAAATTTTTCTGGTTCCTGGATTCAAAATTGGGAGAGATATACTTACTGGATGATATATACCCCAGGTTAGTCCTCAGGTATGGTACTAGAAATGGTCAAAGGGAAGTCCATAAAATTTCCCCTTGCTCAGGAAAAATATTGTCACAAACTATATGGTATCCAGATGGAATTGCAGATATATACTGAAATTCTAAAGATTTATAGGTTTCTAGGGTAGTGATCCCCTTCATATGCTCTTTCAATACAACTGTACCTCTGCTGCAAAATGAGCTGGACTGAGGAGAATGACAGTAGCCCACCATAAACTTGATCATGAGGTAGCTCTAATCACAGCTGTTGAGTGGATATGTCATTTCTTTTTGGAACAAAACAACACAGTCTCTGATACTTGACATGTGACCAATAATCGGGTGAATGTGCTCTGTTTAAGCCCCATGAACAGCAACAACAAAAATAATCAAAGAAGTTTGCATTTACCTTCACATGGGAAGGAGAGCAGTATATATTCACTGACCACCACAAACCCGTGTGGGCTTATTTGCTCTTATGCTCAGTATACTCTCAAAGACATTAATTATCTTGGTATGTTATATCTGTTATTAGACTTTAAAGCATTTAGTTCCTTTAATAAGATTAAAAAATATTTTAATGATTTCTTAGCCCAACTGTTGTCCTTTGAGAATTTACAACATAAAGCATACGTATTACTACAAAGACAAATGAATAAGAGAGCATAACTATCTTCTAAGCATAACCCTACTCAACATTTCCTCATCATCTTACTCATTACCACCCTAGCCCAAACCACTTTCCTCTCTTCCCCAGATGAATAAAATACCTCCAACTAATCTAAATATTTGAAGTCAAACTTTCAGACAGGTGCCAGAGTGATCTTTGCCAAAGGAAAATTAAAATACAGCATTCGGGACTTCCCTGGTGGTGCAGTGGTTAAGAATCTGCCTGCCAATGCAGGGGACACGGGTTCGAGCCCTGGTCCGGGAAGATCCCACATGCCGCGCGGAGCAACTAAGCCCGTGCGTCACAACTACTGAGCCTGCGCTCTAGAGCCTGCAAGCCACAAGTACTGAGCCCGCAAGCCTAGAGCCCATGCTCCGCAACAAGAGAAGCCACTGCAATGAGAAGTCTGTTCATCGCAAGGAAGAGTAGCCCCGCTTGCCTCAACTAGAGAAAGCCTGCGGGCAGCAACGAAGACACAATGCAGCCAAAATAAAAAAATAAAAAAAATAAAAAAAAATAAAATACAGCATTCATCTACTCAAAACCGTCAATCATTCTCCATCCTCCTTAGAATAAAATTTAAATAATTCACCATGGTCCTGATGTCCACCTTCACTGAACTCTTCTACTATTTCCTACTTTTCTAACTTATCTCTTACTACTCTTTCCTGATTTAGCCTTTTTTAGCAACGTTCTTAATTCTTTCAAAAATAAACCAAACTTGTTCCAATCTCAGGGGTATTGTGCTTACTGTTCTCCTTGCCTGGAAATTTTTCCCTAGATTTTTCATGACTTATTTAATTATTTTTTTCAGGCCCCTGTTCATATATCATCTCCACAAATAGACCCTTCCTGACCCTATCTATATTATCCACAACCTTTTCTCTTCATATATTCCATCACTTTTTATCCTCTTACCCTGCTGTTGAAGTAATATTATATTATATATTTGTTTATTTAAAATAAATCTAATCCACCTTCTAGAATATGAGTTCCATGAAGGTATGAAGGTATTGTTGATTTTGCAGTTCATCACTGTATCTCTAGGGCCCAGGGTAATGCCTAGAGCAAAGTAGGTGCTCAATAAACATTTTTTTGAATAAATAAAATAATCAAGGTTATTCTGTAACAAAGTGAACACAGTAGACTTAAAAACTTACGTAGGCTCATATTCAACATAAACTTAGACAAAAATAAACATGATCCATTTATGTTTCACATGATATTTTGTTCTTGTCTACAAAAAATCCTTTGGCTAGTATGAAGATCAGGATTTCAGGATGGAAGTTACCCCTTTCCCTTCTGAGTTCCTTGTTGAGGAGGAAAAATACAAGAATTATTGATGTAACTTGGACCAAAGCATGAGTCATTAAAGACTTGAATGAGCATTCTAAAATCTCTAACCTAGGACTCTGAGAAAAACTACATTGGAGAATATGGCTTGGTTAAGAGGCTAAGGTGGAGTTCTCATACCTACAGCTCTGACTCTATGTGTTGAGACCCACATTCCTAGGTATGTTTTTTGTTTTGTTATTTATTTATTTGGCTGTGCCGGGTCTTAGTTGCAGCACCTGGGATCTTCATTGCCACGTGCAGGATCTTTAGTTGCATCGTGTGGGATCTTTAGTTGTGGCATGCAGGCTCTTAGTTGCAGCATGCGGAATCTAGTTCCCTGACCAGGGATCAAACCCAGGCCTCCTGCATTGGGAGCGTGGAGTCTTAACCCCTGGACCACCAGGGAAGTCCCCCTAACTGTTTTTAAATGATGATTGTATTGGTAGAGCAAAGTTGATACACACACCTCACATACCCAATAACCAGCGTATTGAAGGAGACTGTCGGTTTCTGCCAAAGTAAGCCATGTCAATTTCAAACATTTCATTCTCTCTTCAAACATGTAACATACCCCAACTCCAAACTTACTTTCAGAAGATGACTTCACTTCCTAATTTATAGAGAAATGGAATCCATATGACAGAAACTCTCTCAAAATCTTTTACCAGATCTGTAACTTTCCCCATATCTATATACATTTTCTACACCTACCTCCTTCTTAAAGTAGACAAGGTGTTCCTTCTCAAGTAAATGACTCAGGTTGTGATTTGACTCTCTCTCCATTTGGTTTCCCAAAGAGACATACTTCACCATTTAACTGGTCTGTGTTTTATATATTTTCAGTCATTTCTGCTAGATCTTTCTCAAATTCAATATGTTCAATTCTATTCAATATTTTAAAAAATAAATAAACTATTTTACTCACATATTCCTTCTTACAAACTCCATTCCATCTTTTTTTTTTCCCTCCTTAACAGTCAAGCTCCTAAAGAATTAATTTTATTCACTGTCTCTATTTCCTTCTCCTTATTCCTCCACATACTCTAATCTGGTTTAAACCCCTTTTCCTCCATCAAAGGAGATCTTGTTAAAGGAACTGAACCCTATAGACTTATGTCAGTCCTAAAAATCAGAAAACTCACCACTGGTTTTGCTCTCTCTTCTGCTTACAGCAGTCATCTTTTATTTTTCTTCTATAATACCAGTTCTCTTGATTTTTCTCCGTTCTGGATCTTTCTTCTTCATTTTCTTTTCAGGCTCATCTTTCTGTACCAAATCAATAAATATTGCAGCTTCTCAGGTCTCAGTCCTAGGCCATCATCTCATGCTCCAGTCTTTCTCTCATATGATTTCAGCTACCCTCATGATTTCAATTGTCCTGTTTAATGATAACTCCAAAATGTATACCTCTAGCACAGATTTGTTCTCTAAGTTCCATATACCTATATCCAGCTTCTTATTCAACACCTCCACTCTGGTAAGATGCTTAACTAAACATGTTCAAAACAAAAGCCATAACATTTTTACCCCCAAAATCAAATCCACTACTACAGTTTTCTTTCAGTAAATCACCATAACTACTATTCAGCAAGCCAAATATCTAGCAGTGCATCTCAGTCTATCTCATTCCCCGTAGAAGTCTGGTCAATTTTACCTCTAAATTACTCTCAAATCTGTACTCATATATTTCCACTGCTCTTACCCTAATTGAAGTCACCCACACACCTCTCACCCAGAAAACTGCAGAAACCTCTTAACTCATCTCCCCACATCCACTTTTGCCTCCTTTCAATTTGTTTTTCATGTTGCACCCAAGCGATCTTTTCAAAATAAAAACCTAACCATGTTTCTCATTACTAAAACCTGTTTTCAAAGACTTCCTCTTATTCTTAGGGTAAAAATCAAAGTACTTAACATCCCCTCTACCTACTTCTCTAACTTCATCTTGTGCCTATAAGCCCCTTGCCGTTTATGTTTCAAAACCTCAGGCTTTCCACTTTTCAAGTGCACCATTATCCCTGTTGTTTCACAGATATCTTCTCCCACTTCACCTAGTCAGCTTCAACTCATCCTTTCTACCTTATATCACTTGTCCCTTCTCAGGAAAGCCTACTCTGGTACTAGCACCCTATATCAGGCATAGTATATGGTAAGCACTAAATAAATATTTGTTGCATAAATATATAAATAATACATAGACATACCAGATAACAGGAAACAAAACTATCTGCCAAACCTGAGGCAGAAATGAAAGAAAAAAAGCAAGGTGACATTTCCTGAAAAGGCTTAGGTACAAGGATCCCACCATTAACGCAGTAGTCCAATAAAAATCAATCTTGGACCAATTACATACTGCTCTCTCAGAGAGGATTAAGTATGCGCTTGGAGCTAAATTTTTGCAGTTTCCTTCTTTTTTAGGATGAGGTAAATTTTTGAGTGGAATGCACATTCTTTAATAATAATTATTATGATGATAATTCTCATCTGTTAGGGTGTTCTTGCCTGAAAGTTACCCCCAAAACCCAACTAAAATAGTCTAAAATGTAGAAATAATTATTTCACAAAGCAAAAATTAGGGAATTTTCACAGTTAATATAGTGGTTTTGAAATATCATCAAGCCCTGGAATTGTTCTATCTTCCATTCGGTCCTATTCAGGGAGTTAGCTTTTTGCCTTATGAGATGGCACCAGGAAAAACAAGACATATATATTTATACAATAATATTAAAGGTTGAAAAAAGAAAACTCTTGCTTTTTGCTCTTACTTGCTTTTTGCTCTTACTTGCTTTTTGCTCTTTTTTTGCTCTTACTTACTTAAGGAGCAAGAAAGAACTTTTCAAGAAATCCCTCCACCACTCAGCGGACAACCCCCTCAGGCTTACTGATCAAAATCATGTCACAAGTCCATTGCTGAACCAATCTCCAGAGAGAGAATAGGATCATTACAATTGGCTAGGACTAATAGAGCTTCACTCCTAGGGCTGGAGAAAGGTCCTGAAGCACATGGCCTGCTGTCAACTGAGCAAAATGAACACTCTCTTATCCAGGAAGGGGGAGATTGACAGCGAACTCTGCCTGCCCCCCTGTCATTTAGTGAGGAACCCCTATGAACCCGTTATTCTATTGCATTTAATGTGCATCTTTTATAATCCTAACAATAACCCAACAAGACTGGTATGATTTTTACAGATGAAGATATTGAGACTTAAATGTTGAGCTCTAGTACACTAGGTTATATAATTAATGATGTGGGCAAGATTTAAATGCAGGCCTGACTGACTTACAAATCTGTTGTAAGGAGCAGCACGATGATGATTACTCACATGTCTGCTGAAAGCATATTATCTACACATTGAGATTCCAATAATAAAATTCTACTTGCTGTTCACTAAAATATTCAATTTCAAATACTCCATGTTTACTATTCAATAATCAATGTCTCCTAAAGTTTCTGACACAAAGATAGGTGCTCATAAATATATGTTAAATTTTTATATTAGACATATAACACTAGGTTGTTTACTTTAAAACTTAGGCAAATTACTTAACCTCTCTGTGTCTTAGTGTCCTTATCTATAAAAAGGTTTAATAATAGTAGCCTCCAGTTCATAGGTTTATTGTGAAAAATAAAGGAGCCTGAGTACAGAGTAAGCACTCAATATGCATTAACTAATATCATTCCCAATTCAAAACTGTGCCTAATCAGTATTAACAATAGAAAAAAACAAAACAAAATGAAACCAGAATTACCTCTTTTTTTTTTTTTACTTTGTTTGATGACTTTTCAAATGTGTTCTTTGAGATATGTAACCAATTTTTATTTATAACAACCTTTTATAAGTTTAATATAATAGTGATATTTAAATGGCCCATAGTCTTTTTCCAGGTTTATTGAGATATTATTGACACATAGTGTAAGTAAATTTAAGATGTGAAATGTGATTTGATGCATGTATATATGGCAAAATGATTACCACAATAACGTTAACACCTCTATCTCCTCACATAATTACCATTTTGTGTGTGCGTAAGTATGTGTGTGGTGATAACATTTAAGTTCTACTCTCTTAAGTTTCAAGTATATAATACAGTACTGTTAATTATAGTCACCATGTTGTAATTAGATCCCCAGAAATAACTGGAAGTTTGTACCGTTCCACCAACATCTTTCCATTTCCACCCCACACCAAGCCCCTAGCAACCACTATTCTACCCCCTATTTATTTGTGATTTCTGCTTTTTAGATTCTGCATATAAGTGATATCATACAGTATTTGTCTTTCTCTGTCTTATTTCAGTTCCCATAATACCCTCAAGGTCGATCCGTGATGTCACAAAAGGCAGGACTTCCTTCTTTTTGATGGCTGAATGATATTCACATTTTCTCTATCCTTTTAGATGACATGTAGGTAGTTTCCCTATCTTGGCTATTGTGAATAATGTTGCACTGAACATGGGGTTGAAGACATCTCTTCAAGATAGCGTTTTCATTTCCTTCAGCTATATGCTCAGAAATGGACTTGGTGGACTATATGGCAGGAGTCAGCCTGGTGCTGGGCAGCCAGCTCTGGGGCTCAGGGTAATGTCTGGCACTCACCTCACTCTTCTTCTCTGGATGGTATCTCTCTCCTCACTGGCTGCTGGGGCTTGGGAGAGAGGTAACGTGAGTCCTGTGAATCTGTCTTTCCTACCATCTTCATTGTATCCTTTCATATTTCTGTGCTTCACCCAGGTGCTGTAACCCCTTGCCTGGAATCCTTGGCTCTGGTGAAGGTATTTTCTTGAGCAGATATTTACTCAAACTGGTTTCTGGCAGGGGAGAGGGGAACTTTGGAGGGATGGGGACAGGAAAATGAGTGGTAGAAATTCCTACCCCACCAGTTTTTAGCACACACTTTTAAATAGTCCTCGTTTTGAAAGCTGAGAACTAAGGTAGCAGCTAGAACACAAGCAACACAAGTCCTCTCCCTGGGATCTGACCTCCGAAGCCCAAGACTCAGCTCCCAGCCCCTCCCGCCCTGGCAGGTGAGCAGACAAGCCTCAGGCTGGTGAGTGCTGGTCGGCACCGATTCTCTGTGTGGGAATCTCTCTGCTTCGCCCTCCCCACCCCTGTTGCTGAGCTGTCCTCTGTAGCTCCATGGCTTACCCCCCGCCACCCTTGTCTCCACCAGTGAAGGGGCTTCCTAGTGTGTGGAAACTTTTCCTGCTTCACAGCTCCCTTCCAGAGGTACAGGTCCTGTTGCTGTTCTTTTGTCTCTGTTTATTCTTTTTTCTTATGGTCTACCCATGTACATGGGGAGTTTCTTGCCTTTTGGGAAGTCTGAGGTCTTCTGCCAGTGTTCAGTAGGTGTTGTGTAGGAGTTGTTCCACATATAGATGTATTTCTGATGTATTTGTGGGAAGGTGATCTCCACGTCTTACTTATCCGCCATCTTGAAAGTCTCTCTCATATATACAGTTTTATTTATTTTCAATTACCTTTGAACTCAATAGGGGAATACGTTCATCTTCTCACTGAGCACTGCTCACATAGTTGCTTGATACAATAATGCTCAACAGTATTTAGTTGATTAAAAAAAATTACAAATACTGTGACCAGCTGCCCTTTTGATGTAGAGGACTGCATACTGTGCTGATCCTTTTGCTAGTTCCATGGCTAGCTCTTTTCAAGTCATGTACAGGTAGTCATTTTCTCTTTCAGAGCGAGGATAACTGTTTAAGCTTTGCTTTTATCTTGAGAAAGAAAAGAGTTCACATTTCAAGAGGATGTCTTTACCTAACTTTGATTATTTATTTGGGTAAATTAATTCAAGATACACTACATTAGGTAAAGTTTCTGACATTTCAAAATATGTCATTGGTCCAGTCAGGGTCTCTGTGACAGGATGAGTGCATATGATTGTAATATTATCTCAACTGTCTCTTACTCATCTGTATATGTATGTTTTTTGTCTCTATTATTTCAAAGCTCATTTCTCTATAATTTCTTATCAACTCCTGTCCCTAATTTGCTGACCTTTGCTGACGTTTTTGTTTTTCCCTCCCATCCATATCTGTCTATGATCTATCTTCTCTCTTCCATTGTTTTAGATTTCATGCATCATTAGATCCAGGGATTCAAACCTTGTCATCAGAAATTTGTCTTTTTTTTTTCACATCTGTTAGATTTCCCTCCATGTCAGATTGCTAAATTTAGCTCACATCAGCCCTCTCTTTTATGGACAGATCTGACATTAAAATGTTTTTCTATCACTTATTTTGAACACGAGCAATTATGTCCCACAAACTATTAACTCTGCTGCTGCTGCTCTTGCTAGTATATCTTTTATAAACAATTCATGAGCCACTTTTACCATTTATTGAGTATCTACTATGTGTTCGGCGTTTTGTTATTATTTTATTTTTTAAAATTTAAACTATTATTGATTTTTCTTTACAACCCACAGGTGTTATTATCACTGCTTTGCAAATAACTGAATTGAGACTCTCCCAAATTCTCACAATTTTCACTAGTCAGGACTCTTTCTATTGCCAGTGAGAGAAATCCAACTCAAATTAGCTTCAACAATGTTTTTCTTTGTTTGTTTGTTTTTGCGGTACGCGGGCCTCTCACTGTTGTGGCCTCTCCCGTTGCGGAGCACAGGCTCCGGACGCGCAGGCTCAGCGGCCATGGCTCACGGGGCCAGCCGCTCCGCGGCATGTGGTATCTTCCCGGACCGGAGCACGAACCCGTGTCCCCTGCATCGGCAGCCAGACTCTCAACCACTGCACCACCAGGGAAGCCCTAAACAATGGTTTTGATTGTCTCACATTCTTGGAAAGTTGTGAGCATCATTAGATCCAGGTATTCAAACCTTGTCATCAGAAATTTGTCCTTTTTGTCACATCTTTTATATTTCTCTCCATGTCGGATTTATTTTCCGGCATCTACTTCCATGCAATAACAAAAGGGGCTACTGGTGGCTCCAAGCTTAGATTTTACTTGTAAGAGATCCCAGAGAGTACATGTACTGGATAGCTCCAGAAAAAGCCCTGGGAATTAGCCTGAATTGACTTAATTTGGACTCCATGCCAATCCATGAACAAACCATTGTGGCCAGGGTGATTGGGTTCTCTGAGTGACCCATCCTGTGTTTGTTGCTACCCTTGGAGCTGGAAGGTGAAGCAATTCTCCTGAGCCACTTAGACTATGATTAAGGATGGGAGCTTCTCCAGAATATGCTGGGAAGTAAGAAAGCACATGTCTACTGCAAAACTATAGACAGATGAGTCAGCATTTCAACCTAGGTTTGTGTGAATTAGAACATCAATGTGAAAATGTTGTTATCCATTCAGTCAACAAACATTTAGGCACTTTTCAAAGCTGTATAATGCAGTGATGAGCAAGAAAGATGATGTGCTTGCCCTAGGCCAAGGCAGAAAATAAAATACTCAAAAATAAAGACATAATATAATTTCAGATAGCGGTAAGTTCTATAAAGAAAACAAAAACATATTAGGGAGTTAAAGAGTGACTGAGCTGACTGAGTGAGTGGTTCACTTAGCTAGTGAGGTTGGGGAGATGACATTTGTGCAGGGACTGAATGAAGGGAAGTTGGGTGCTATACGAAGATCCCAAGGAAGAACACTCCTATAAGATAGCAGGGGCCTAGGGAGATGGTTTATATGGCTTGAATTCTCTTTTCACTTAATTTCTCTCCTTCCTTCCTTCTTAGGTGTCATATATCTAGCATTCTATCCATTGCCTTTATAAGTAAATCTGGACTGGTTACTACATGGATTCTTAATTTTTGTTCCTGGAAATAGTCACTGTAATGGTGATTAAATGAACAACATTGAATTTTATAGTCATACTAGACTTCAGAGCTGTACTTGCACCTCTATATCCATTGTTAACTCAATTCTTTTTTGTCAACCTAACAGCTGTTTGTTACTTGCAGTGCTTCTATTTTCCCCTGACACTTGTTTTGCTTGTCTCCTTGCCATTTGCTTAATTTTCTTATTTCTTCTCTCTCCTAAATCTTCTTCTGTTTCTTGGTCCAGACAGCTTAGATTTTGCACAAATTGGCTTGGTTGGTGTAGTCATTACTATTTAGATAACATCCTTTCATTCTATGTAACACATCTACCAATCATTGCACATTCTGTGTACTTTTCAGGTCTTCTGTTCCTAACAATTTTGTTGTTATTCTCTTTTCTTCTCCTAGAAGTACTTACCCCCTACCTGATGGGGTGCCATTCTGAAAGCTTGAGGATGCAGGATAGCCAATCTATCAGAGTCATTATTCTATTTTGTTTTCTTCTTGCTGTTTGTAGCCTGCATCCACACTCAAGCATAATAACCAGGATCCTTGCTATTTGCCAAATCGTTTAAATTTAATCTTGGCATCATCCATGTTTTCTTCTTACTACTTTCAGCCTGATAGACCTAATTCAGACTCTTACAATCTCATACCTGAACTAATGTAGCAACTTACACCTGGTCACTTCTATCTTTATCCTTCCTTGTCTATCATTTACATTTCTACCAATATTATTCCTAAAATACTACTTTTGTAGTATCATCCTTGTGATCAAAATCTTTCAGAATCGAATTGCCGAATAGATGAACTACCAGCTCTTTAGCCTCACATTCAGCATAGTTCATAGTAGGCTATGAATCTACCTTTTCTGACACTAATCCTGCATCCTCTCTAGGATCTCTGCTCTCTAGGCGAACTAATCCAGCACTGTCTCTGAATGCATACTGAACAGTCTTGACCTCACACTTTTGTTTGTAAACTTGACTCCTCCCCCTTACTTCCAAAAGTTTCCCTGTTTTTCTTTGCATCTGTAAGACAATAAATTTTTTTAAAAATCCACTTTATAATCCCTATCTATTTTGGAGTCCTCTGTAACAATCCAAGTTGGAAGTTATCATTTCTTCCCAACTTCCATTCATTAATATATGAAACTCTTCTATCTGATATTAGTTTTTCATATCTGAAGAATATCTCTGCCAATTTGCTTCATTTTTCACCATTCTTGCATTTCTTTCTGTCCTTCTTAGTGCCTGCCTAGTGTTCTCCTCAAAATATGAATATTGACATTTTTTCTTTTTATTATATCTTTGTGATAATGTGGAAGACCAGGCAGGAGGGCTAAGCTTAGCTATAGATATCCATATCTATGTAGATGTCATCATATGCATTCATCCATATCTCTATAAATATCTATGTAAAAAAGAAATTACTTCAAATGAATAAGAATGCCGATAGCTATGAAATCTGTCTTTTCAGGAACTTTCCTTCACTCTTTACTGATAACACTACATTTTGAGATGCTAGAAAAGATCTCCAACCCTGAGATTCTTTTCGATTCTAGTTCTAATAATGCTTGGATTTGTTGATCTTTACAGCCTACTTTTAACTATATTAAGGTATTTACAGCTGGTGGTATGCTCTGATGATCATCATGATTAATTGTTGTTTTGCTTCATGATTTCTATATAATATTTTATTTCTGTACTATTTGATTATTGTACCATGTATATTTTCTAAAAAGCGTGTTTTTGTTCAAGTAAAAATTGTACTGTGGAGTTAGGTATATCATGTTAATTCATTTTATGCTCAGTTTTTCCCACTTGGTTATATCCTGCTGGGAGTATTGGGGCAAGGGTTGCAGAGGGAGAGCTTAGGTGTGCAGAGATCTTTTCCCTTACACATGGCCTTCCCTTTTCTCAAACTTCACCTTTTCCCTTTTAAAATTGCATGTTATTTTTCATGTGTCAAAATATACGTAGGTGATCCTAGGTTGAGCTCTGGCCTTTGGAGTCTGAATGTCATGGGATTAATATTTCCAACTGCCAGTTACTAGCTGTTCTATCTTGGGAAAGTAGCTTGATATCTCTGTGCCTATGTTTCCTTGTTTGCAATATGGAGGTTTAGGACTTCAGGATTTTAATTGTGAGCATTAAGCAAGATAATTTTTGTAAAGCAATTAGCATGGCCTGGTCACAGAAAAAATTCAATAAACTTTAGCCAATAATGTTAACTTACTCCTAACCTAGACAACTTTAGGTAAATTATTGTATTTGTTTCACCAAAATGAAAACCAAAGAAGAAGTCTTAAAATTACTGATATTTACCATATGAGGAAGATGTCAAATTTCCATTCCAGAGCACTATGGAAATAGAGGAGTTGCTTACATTCCTGAAGCTAATTTAAGTACAAGTTTCTTAGACTCTGTGAAACGGGCCTAGCATTCTCTTAGGGTTCTTTCTAGTCCTTAAAAAAGAGAAAAAAATTAGAATTAAAAATTTATTAAAGTGAGCATAAATGAGTACATAAGCTATCTTTAATACTATTCAAAATATACATTTTAATATAATTTTTTTAACACCTTAGAGTAAACATTCTACTATTTTAATACTACATTTCAAATGTACAAGTCTTACCAAGCTTGAGGCAGGAGATAGATGGGTTCCAGGTTAGACATTTACAACGGGCCTTCTTTTTATCTCTCATGGGGCAGAAAAAAGTGGGCTTCAGGCTGGACACTTACAACTAGCCCCCTGTTCGCATTTCCTGAGACAGGAGAGAGGTGGGCTTCAGGTTAGGCATTTAAATCAGCCTCCTGTTTGCTCTCTGAAATGGAAGCAATGACAGAGATGGGGTGAATAGCCAAGCTTTGTCTCTTGTGGATGTCTTAAGATAACAGTCATGGCAAGAACAAAGAGGGGCAAAACTTTGTTTGAATAAAGGATCAAGGCATCTCCCCCCCCTCCCGCCCCCTTCTGGGGGCACCGGAGACACTATGCATGTGCAAAACGGCTCCTTGAGGGTCAAAAGTCAGGGGACAACGCCAGACCATAATGAGTCTTGCTTCTCCCAGACGCTTTCATAGTGGGATCCATCTTTTTTGGAATATAATTGCTTTACAATGGTGTGTTAGTTTCTGCTTTATAACAAAGTGAATCAGTTATACATATGCATATGTTCCCATATCTCTTCCCTCTTCTGTCTCCCTCCCTCCCTCCCACCCTCCCTATCCATATTGACTGAGAAGTGTGTGCGCACCCATAAGGAGGGTCCTGAGACTAATTAGCCAGGAGGGACAAAGCAAGATGATTGGCCAGAAGGGAAACAAAGACCCGGAAAACTGCCCCCCTTATAAAGGATTTAAACTTCCCAACGGCGCGACTCTCTGAGTTCTCCCGTGCGTCTTTCCGCATGTACTTTGCTTTTCCAATAAACTTTACTTTTCTCTTTACCCTCTGCCTCCTCGCCTGAATTCATTCCTGACAAGGCAAGAACTAGTGACCCAGGCCTTAACAGCTGGTATCTGTGGTCTAGTAGTTAGGACTCCCCGCCTGGGAACTAAGATCTTGCTTCCAGCTACTGCTTGCTGCTGCTTGCTGCAAGCTGCGGCTTACTGCTGTGTGCGTCCGAAATCAAGCTGACAAAATGTCTAAAGTTTTCTAAGCTTAGTATTAAAAGTACTGGAATTATTCTTTAAAATGCCTTATATGTGCATATGTAATATGAATATATATATATATAATATGTGTGTATGTATGTAGAGAGATCTGGTAATGATAATTTTATTGTCAATTAATAGTATTTGATAATATTTCATTCATACATATTTCAAAGGTGTATAAATTGTATACATTTTCTTTTAACCTTCCTAAATACTATAATTCATAAACCATTAAAATAAAAATCATAGTAAGAGACTTTTTAATTATAACTTAAACATATTGTTATTTTCCCAATTTCTTTCTAAAAACAAAGTATTGGCAATAACAGTAGGTGTCGCTATAGCAAATGAAACCAGCCATTTAGAATGATAAAGTTTTTTGTTTTCCTCTAGGAAACATTACAACATTCTTAGAGAAATTGTATAAGTTCCATCTTCTTAATATTCAATGTCTAAAAAAATAAATCATCTGATTACATATTTTCTCACAAAAAAGTTTATCGATTACTTAAATAATGTATCTATTTATAAAATGAAAATTAAAATACCCACCTTGTAAAATTGATGGTGAACATGAAATAAGGTAATATATGCATTCATTCATTTGTTTATTAAACACGTTTAGTTGAGCACCTACTATGCACTAAGCATGATAGCTACAAGACAATGTCTTTGCCCTGTTGGTGCTTGCAATCTAGCAGATTTATACAGATTTCTACACATTGTGAAATTTAAATTATTATTCATGAGTAAGAAGTGTAAATATTATTGAGTCCTTAGGCTTAACAGATTGTGATGAAGTTATTTTAATCTTCTCTTTAGGAGAAATAATAGTAGGTATTATCAGCTATTTCCTACCTCGCATCTATTTACTTTTCTGGTAATAGCTCCCTGATAATTCTCCAGGATATCATTCCCTTTCGCTTTCAGCTCATGTAGTTTGAATGACATTGATTCCTCTCCAGCCTCCAAAGGTAAGCCTGAGACTCAGATCTGGTCAATGAAGGTTTTATATCCTTGTGTCTACAGTGTCATCTCATACTAGACCCTCCATGGTCCATCTCCTGCTTTTCACTTGGATCTAATCTCGTCACCACCTGCTTCACGCTCCATCTGTACACACCTTGGTGTTTTTTGTCTCTGAATTTTTGCATATATTGATCTCTTTTCTTAGATGTCTCTTCTGCCTCTTCCTTTGTCAATTCTATCCATCCTTGAACACCTAGCTAGGCAGCTCTCCTCTAAAAGTCTTTCCTTGGCCCCAGTTGGGTAAAGTGCCCCATCTGAGAGCTTTCTCAATCTCTAGGCAGTTCTCTATATGAAATTAATTATGCATTGTTTTCATAGCATTTTATTTGTCTCTATTCTTCACTTAGTATACTTTTGGATGTCTGAATTTGACTTCTCTATGAGTTTCTAGCACCTCACCTGATGGCTGGGACCCTCTGCTTGATATAGGCTTTGTTGACTGAAAGCAGTTAAGACAACTGTGGCGTAAGCCTGTCTTTCTGTAACAGGTCTCTGTTGAATCGCATAGTCCTGAAGAAGAGTAGTTCCAACGGCTCTGTGCTGAGTCATTCCAATGCCCCACACTTTGTGTCTCTGAGAGGAGAATTGCATTCATTTGTTTCCTCAAGTTCACCTTAGAAAATGATACTCAGACTTCATTCAATGAGTATTTATTGAGCTATGAAGCGTCCTCAGATCATGCAAGCTCGCTGTGTTCTTTTTTCTCCTCTAATCTCCTACAGCATTTATAGCCTAAGCTATTAGCTTGGCAATTAATCATATACTATCTTGTGGCATTCCATTTTTATGATGTATTTTTATGTCGTGTTTAGTCTATTAATATTTTACATGCTTACATATAAATAGGGACATTTATTCATTAACATATTTATTATTTATTCATTATAATGTTTTTTGAGAATTTATTATAATTCATATCATTTTGTTTTGCATAGCATATCTGTTGGAGTTCTGTTTATGCTAATAGAAACTGGTGAATTTAAAGACAAAAACAACTTACTGGAAGGCTATCAGGGAATGCATTGTATAGAAGGGTAGAATGGTGAACCAGGCTTGGAATAGAAGAGGAGCAACCCCAGAAGTTGTCAGTGGCAAGAGATTACAGAACAGTGCTGCACAGGAATATTTGCTGATAAGAATGAACTCCCATCCACTCTCACTTTGATCAAGACTCAGTGCTTTGGGATAAATGGCCAAATTCAGGCCATGGGATCACACACTAGCTGTCCTAGAATCATGAGCAGGAGGAACTGAAGAAAAGAGCTTCCAGGGATTCCTTGGGCTTCTAGCAGCTACCAGGATTTATCAAGGCAGTTGGGGAACTCTCAGGAAAAGAATGCATCTTGGGTAGTTAAAAAAATGATAAGTACTAGCACTGATAATTAGTTGTTCACACAAACTTGCTATCAAATCTCAGCATTGACAGTGACTAACTCTGTGAGCTTACACAAGTTTCTTCATCTCTATAGGTGCCCATTTTTCTCCTCTATAAAATGAGGATACTAATATTCATTTTTACATGGTGGTTTTAAGGATTAATGTGTCATATGAAAGATATCTATTATAGTGTCTGTGACATAGTAGGTGCTCAATAAATGATAGCTATTATCGACTTATATATGTGCTTATATTATGAGATTACTCTATAAAGGTGAGGCAAAGAAGTAGCAATTATCTCTGCCCTTGAACAGTTTGTAGTTTAATCTGAGAGGAAAACATGCAGGCAATTTAACCCTCACAGCTACCTTTTGCATTAGGCAGAGGCATTTATCATTCCTATTTTTCATATGAACAATCAGTGACTCAGAGAAGTTTAGCAACTTGACAATGGTCACATAGTTCTTAAGTAGCAGAGCTGAGGCTGTGGCCAAGTTTTCCTGAATCCAATCCCTTTTACATTTGGAAAAATAAGTATAGCTTAGTGAAGGATAGAGTTACTCAATTCAATACCTATAAGAAAATTTTAGTGAATACCTACTATGACAATCTGATATACTAGATACTGTGTGGGGATATATAGTTAATACATAGTCCCTGGTCTCAAGAAGCTTACAATCTAAGGAGAAAAATAGATAGGTATACAACTTAGAGAAGTTCAACATAATATATAATATAACTTGCATTTTTCATTTACTTATTTTAATAAACATTTATTGAACTGTGTCATGCTCTGTATTAAGTATGGAGTTTTCAGTGGTAAATAAAAGAATAAGCAACCTGTCTTCAAAGGCCTTACATTTTGTTGGAAGGTGACCAGAAACACAAAGTATATATACATACATATATATAGCTAAAACAGATAATTTTAGCTATAGATAGCAGTGCATGTTAGAAAGAAAATGTAGAGTTTTGTGATACCTAGTTGGTGTTGGTTACTTTCCTGAAGGCTTTCTGAAGGCCTGAAGAAGTCAGTCATGTTAAGATATTTGGAAAAAGTATTCCAGGCGGAGGGAATGGCAAGTGCAAAGGCAACGAGGTAGGGATGAACTTGGAGTTTTAAAGAATAAAAATGAGACTGTGTGGCAGGAACATAGAGAGATGGGGAAACAAAGCAGGGTAACATGAAATCTGGACACACAGGTAGGAGCCAAAAATGCAAAGCCTTATACATTGTGGTTAGAAGTGTCTAATTAATTACTTTGAGCTTAGTGGAAGTCCGTAAAGATTTAAGTGGGGAAGTGATACTATTTGACTTAAAAAAATATTACACTGGCTGCTTGATGAACTATAGTGTTTGTTCACCTGGGCACTAAGGAGAGAAAGAGGGATATTACTTTGAAAAAGTCAGGGAAAGCACTGAGAAGGAGGGGGTGTGCTGAACAATGAGATAGGCTGGTTAGGTATTCCAGGAAAAGAGATTACCTTCATCAAAGGTAGAAAGTTTAGGAAGTGTGAAGCATGTTTGGGCCACAGTGAGTTTTCCAGTGTAGCTGGATCATCTGAAACGTGGGGAGGATGGAATGAGATGGGACCAGAGAGGAGGGTGGGTGCTAGGCTATATCTTGACTACATTCTCTAGGCAGCTGGAAACTATTCTGTATTTTGGAAAGACAATGCTGGAGACTGTGTGAAGGACATAGAGGAGTCAAGAAGACCACTGATGAGGTTTCTACAATAGGTCATCTGAGAGATAGCAAGGGCCAAGCATGAAAATGGAAAGGAGGAGACAAGTAAGAGCTATTGACTCAAAGACACAGCACTTGATGATAAACTGAGTTAAAATAATAAAGAGGAGGGGGAATCTGAAGACATCAGCAAAGCAAGTTGAGGATGCCCTTTTCTGTGAGAGGAAGGTTGGAGGATAGGGTGGAGATTTCTGTTTTGAACAAGTTGAGTGTAAGGTTTTGGCAGGACTTCCACATGATACTGCTGGAGAGACAGCTGGAAAAGCAGGGCTGGAACTCAGGAAATTTGGCCTTTGAAAGCACACCTATTCCAACTAATTTCTTATAATCTGTGAAAAATTTTGTGAATTTTTAGATATTTGCTATTTTCAAGACAACAGAAGTTTCACAAGTTTTTGTCAGAACCAACTGGAAGTTTTTACCAAAGGAAAAGGTTTGTTTCTTCAAAAAAAACCCCAGAACATTCAGTAAAGAGAAAGCTGGTTGATGATTTCTACTTTCTTTTCTTATTTTGGAGCCTGAGTTATCAGACTTGTGTAGACCTGAGGATTAACATTACAGAATATTATAACAGGCTCAGTGTTAAAAGGAAAAAGATCTTGTTAAAATACCTACAATTGATATGAAGAGATGGACTACCTCTTGTGTTCCTAAAGAAAGTAATAGGAGAGAGTAAGAGAAACTAAGTTTTTTCTTAGAATTTATGTTTGGTTATTTTGATAGTTGTAGCAAAGATTTAGACACAAAAGACTAGGTCTGGGGACGATATAAATGGTTAAATGAGAAAAAAAAAGATGTTAATTAGAGAGAAAGGGACTCTTTATGAGCACTTAAAAGTTGAGTTTTAAATAAACAGCTCTCTGTAGTGCTAAGTTGAACAAACCAGAAAGCAAAATGGAAAGTTTATGTCTAGTACTAATTATAGCTCGAGTGAGACACTTTTTCTCTCTGTTTTTTCTTTTCACTTTTATAATCATATCTTTCTCAATAATTACATTTTCTTCTCACGTACCAGGCAGTACCTTCTTTGCTGATACCAATTTGAAGGTAGGGAGACAGGGGCATGGAGATACCAAATTCACCAACAAAAGTCATTTTTAATTGCTATCTCCAGAGTTTCAGGACTGCATCATCGCTTAATGACTCAGCCTTATCATTGGTACTGACTCACAGAGATCCTAATACATGAGAGTTAGTGTCACAGACTGATGGGCAGACCAATCCACGTGAAGTCAGGGAAGAGAAATGAGGCTGCCATCATTGAATCCACAGCTGATCTTAACAATCCAGGATAGGAAAGGGCAAACTATACTGAGGGAGAACAGTTAATTTTGCAGTGTGTTTGTTGCTGCTGTTATTGTAATGACTATTGCCTTCCTGTTTTATATTTATTTATCCAAATTTATTTAGATGAAGGACTCAGAGATATAGAGACATGCGTACTTTTTGCAAAAACCACCATAATGTAGTAGAGGTACTCCAGGATATGGGGATCTTGTTAGCTGGTTACTTGTGCAGCTTGCCTGACCTCTGATAATTATGTCCTTATCTACCCTTATACAGCCTCTGAATTTTAGACTCTGTGTCAGGCATATTTACTGTTTATAGCAAGCTCAGGAGAAAAGTACCCTTGCCATTGTTTTTATAGGTGAAAAAACTGTAAATTTTCCAAGGACACATTTCTAGTAAGTAATGAATTTGAAATTTTTATCATGTATATCTCTCCTCAAAGCCAGTGCTCCTAAAATGCATCTCATCTGTAAAATATGGCTGATAATAACACCTGTCTTACAGGGTTGTTTTACAGATTAAATAATAGAACTGTGAAATGTCTAATACCTTAGTTTGCATTAGGCAATCAATAAACGGTTGATATATTACTAAAAATTATGAAGAAAAATCTTCACTAAAGTATCCATAGCAATGAAGTCCTTGTTGGAACATAACCCTTTGATTCTTCAGTGTGAATTAGCCTGATGTTACCAGCACTGAAAGCAGATGGTAAGGAACACAATCCAAAGGAATGAATCTTTAGTAGTAAAATGTCAGATACTGTAACATCTGGAAGGAAAACATAATTTTGTGCACTTCGAAATCATCCTGGTAACTCCCAGATCATTCCATGTTGACCTCAGCATACTTTTCCTTTAAGCATCATTTGCCCCAGTAAAAATGAAACTATCAGTTTCAAAAGTAAATAGAGTCTGTACTGACCTGTTAGAGGCTGAAGTTCCAGAATAAGTTTGGGAAGCCATAATTTAGGGTAACAAAATATAGTAACTGATAGATCTGGCAAATGTTGTGTAAATAAATGCAAGAAATCTGAGTAAAAATAGGAAAAACAGAGGTTTTAGTTTTAGAAGCCATAGTTTTACTTGGAATAACAGCTATTGGGCAAGTATTGTTCTAGAAAAGTTCTGGTCAAAATAAAGCAGAGTTGAAAAGAATGTGGTCTGTACATATGTATCATTTGTGTTTAGACACTTATGAGGTCAGCAAAGCAGAAGTGAAGAGTATATTGCTTCTAACAAGGAGAGGCATCCAGAGTGAGCTTTGTTTAATGAAGACTGACCATAATGGATTATGACCTCCATGAGACTAGGGAGAATATCTTGTTCATTCTCTTATAACCAGAACCTAGCTCAGTCCTTTTGCAGCAGGAGTACCTGTAAACTTTTGTTGAAAGTATGAGTGAAAAATAATGAACTTGCCTATCAGGAGGAGAGAATGAACAAGGTCAGTTTATCAAGACAAAAGCTCAGCTGAATCAATCTTGTCTTGATGGGTTGTACCCTTAGAATTGCTAATGAGAAACCTGACCCAGCTCAGCTATCTGACAAAAGACAACATATCAGTTTACAGATTGTCAAGCAGGCTGTATCCCCTGCAGACATTCCTTAGTATATCCACACCCTCCCCAGTACCCTAGGGACATCCCCTAATGCAGAAGCAAGTGAAAACAACCAGGACAGATGCCCTTTTTGTTTGTTTGTGTGTCTGGTGAACAGTGGGGGATCTTAAGGCAGATGGGTATCTTGGAGAGACAGAAGCAATCACGCTGTCATTGAATTCAAAATCCTAAGGGAAGGTGGATAGACAAGAGAAAGTTAAGAAAAGCAGCCATATTTTTCCAGGTTCACAGAACAACTACGAAGAAATTGACTGTGTTGAAGTTCGAGAGACAAGAGTTTAGGGAAGCTGATTGTTGTATGAAAATATCATCTCTTAGGACTAGAAACCAGAGATTCCAGAGTACAGAATGTCAAAAAGAATAACAAGGCCAAGTGGCTTATTTCATTCTCATAACAGCTCTACTATATAGGAAATTTTATTATCCTCATGTATAGGTGTTGTGATTTAGGTTCAGAGAGGCTTAAAATGTGTCCACAGGGTCAAGTAATTAGAAGTGTCTGGACCCCACTGGTACTCTTCATTATTTAATAGTACCAACCTCAAAGGTTGTTGCAAGGTTTAAAATATAAAAAAATGTTAGAGAAAAGGGCAAAAATCACTAGTTTTTAGTCCTTCACAGTAAACAGTAGCCCAATGGTTACTCAGGTTAACTTTGTGTGCTTGTTGGATAAATTTTTCTGAGTATCTAACACTCATTGAATGAGACATATATGATATAATGCGTGTGTAAGAGTAGGGAACTGACTTTTTAAGCACCAACTCTATGCCTGATGCTGGGAAAGGTACTTTATTTATAGGATCTAATTTAATATATTTAACCTTGTGAGGTATTATTATCCTTACTTTAGAAATAATAAAACTGAGGATGGGAAAAGTTAAATGGTCTCACAGCTAGTACATGGTGAGACGAGGATCAGGACCCAGCTGTAAAGCCAGTCTTTGTCTATATCATATAGCCTATTTTATAAATCATATGCAGCTATAAAAATGTAAGGTGTCAGTCAGGGTTCCGGGCATAGAACAGAAACCACTCTAGGTATTTTTAGCAGGTAGGGATTTTGGATCTTACAAATCCATTGGAAAGTCCTAAGGAGCAGTTCTAGAATGAGCCTCTTAGATGAGTTCCAGAACTACACAGAAATGACCTACTAGGAAAGCTAGTGCTTTGGGGCCACTATTAGAGATATGTCAGAGGAAGAACTACTATCTCTGCTTCCTTAACAGTCTGAGGTATCTGGGTGGATAACCAAAATTGTTATGCAGGGAAGTTAAATTGGGTATCCATTGCTTCTGGATAATTAGGAAGCTGAAGAATGAATAATGTAAAGTTTCTGTAGGGAAGCGTCATGTTCCATGACCATAAGAGCCAGCAGCAACAGCCAAGAGCCCCAGGAAGATGGTCTCTGCCTCAGTTCTATTTTCCATATATTAATTGAGCATATTTACATGGTGAAACTTGACTTGCATATAGAAGCCATAGTTGCAAGGGAGTCTGGGAAATGTACATTTTAGTTTTCCAGCTTCTCAATTAGAAAGAGGAGAGAATGGAGGATGAGTAAGCCATTCCAGAAAAGGTAATATTATTATTAGTTAAAAATGTGATAATTATTACAATCTGGATTTTCTAACTTGGTTGATCACAAAATGGAAAGCTAACTTACTTTACAATGGTTATCTGACTTTTTAGTCTCTTGGCCACTCTTGATGTCAGTAGAACGCTGCTGACTGAGTAGAACATTTGCTTTAGACACAGCTCTTGCTTTTTATCAATGTGCAAAGCAATTTGTGTGTAACAGCAGTTTTATGGTCCACTGACTGTAATGTGGCGCTTTGCCAACCATGAACTTTAACATGTTTATAACGGGGACTTAATCTGAAAATATGCAAGAGGGAGTCTTATGAATATAATTTATAATCAGATGAAGTCTCACGTAGCTGTTGAATAGCATATGAAATTAATATTTCTGCCATAAATTTTGAGGTTAATTTTGTCCTTCTTCAAGAGACATAGTGACATCAATAGATAAACTGAAGGTTGAAATTCCAATTGCTCTGAAAGGACATCAAGCCTTATGAATTTACATTTGTACCAAAAATAGCAGGGGAATAGTATAATTAACATACATGAAATTCCATTTCTTAATACAAGGCAAAACCTAGAATGAACCCTATAAAGGACCTTTGTATAAACACTCTGTTATGTCAGAGCTAACAATGTCAATAGTCTTAGTTATTATACCTGCAGATCTTTATTTCTGCGAGTTAGTGGACTTTTCCTAAATTTCCAAAGCATATTTTATTATGTATTGACCTTTTCTCCTTAACTCTTTCAATAATATGCTACTTAATGCCACAAGTGTTTAGTTCTTCTCCAAGGTACTCTGTTCCTAAAATCAAATAGCAATTTCACATGCTTACACTTAGCCTGAAGTGTTTATATACTTTAATTAGTGTAGAAATATTTTCTAGCTTTCAAAGCACTTTTAAGAGATCATAATCCAATGAAAAGGGGAAATACTACTATTCAAATGACTACTCTGTTCTAAAAGTATTCCAGAATATTCAACTTTCAGAAGAGTATTAGAAGAGGACTAAACAGTAACTTGGAAATTCTTGGTACATCTTTTACTAAGATGATTCAATACTTTGCACTCAGCAATTTGAAGTGTGCTTCAGTTTTTATTTTAATTTTTCTTGTTAATCTTTCATCAGTAAGATTGTCAGAATAACATTCTATGGGAACTTAACTGTTTATCAGTGAAAAGAGACAAAATACTTAAGGAAAAAACTGATCACATTATGCAATTAGATTGCAGATAGGTACATATGACATAGAATGGACTTTGCACATGCCTGAGAGATTCTGAATACTAGCAGTGGCACAGTTGTAGTATGTTTGTGTGAATGTATGCTGGGGTAGTATGGGCCTAAATACACATATGTGTTTGTGCTCTACCCAGGGGATTTGTAAACCTCAGTTAATGCAGTTGTGGGTAATTGCATTTCTGAATCTATCTTGGTCTAGCATGTGTCACATTTGAATGAACATGAGTAAAATGATGTATACCAGTGAATATGACTTTATGTTTACATATCTATATCAAAGAACATACAAGTGAGTATTTTGTATTTGGATGAAGCTATATTTTTACTTATTTGTTTTATGTTATTTTTTTCTAAAACATTTGATTGCCAATATTGATTACCAGTGTCCCACTTATCTTTCTGCCTTCTTGGTTACTCACCTTTACCAAGATGAAACAAATGATATCACTTATATCTTTGCTAGTTCAGAAATCCCAGACTGAGGGCCATAGTGCTCAATCAGGAATCAGGATGAAATACTGATGGCAACCTCATCCTCAAGAACAAAGGATGAAGCTAGAGGTGTACCTAATGCCTCAGCAGGAAATTTACAGTTAAGAGGTAATTGCTGAATATTTTATATTTTCCTTACTAGTTGATTTTAGCCTGCAGCAAGCAAAATATTCCCCTTCTATACAATTTTCCCATAACTGTTCTTTCAGTACATTTGAAATTTATAAAAATACCTTGCAATTTCTAGTGTTTCTCTTTATCTTGGAGGTGAATGAGAAGAAAACCAGAGTGAGTAGAACATAGTCTTAACTCAGAGAAAATGAGCCACTAATCTTTGATTGGAAGATGGAGCAGATGTACTTAAGGGTCAGAAGAGGGATCAGGAAAAGATAATAAGGAGACAAATTCTGGTGACATTTACATGAGGATATGAAATGAAAATTTGAGCCACTTGTTTGTGATACTGGTATATTTAGCAGGACGACTGTTCACAGCAACAGCAAATGGTTTAACGGATACCATAATAGGGGAGTTGCTGATTTCTGCCGTCCTCTTAGCCACAGTGGCATAAAACTTAAAAAACAATGTCAAGAGTTATTTAGCAGCTTTAAAGAGTCTTAGAAACAGCCTCCCCCCGTGAAGCTCATGGATAGTAAAGCCAATTTAGGCAGCAACCCAGTTCCAAAAGAATTTATACGAGCAAGAGCAAGGGAATTGCATGCCAGAAATATACAGAGTTTTTGGTTCTCATTTTGGTTTTACTTTCTGACTATCAGTTCTAGAGACTCTTCAGTGAAAACATATTTCACCTTTAAGCTTTGGAGCCCCTGTTGCTTGCTTCATTGGGCAACCATAGCTGGCTTTTCTCCTAGATATGTCCATTCCTGCTAGCTGTTATCACGCAGGGCATGACAGTTATGGCAAATTGAGAGCCATGTGATTCCCTGAAGATACATGGGAGAGACCTGCAAAATTTGAGTGTAGGCCAACAAAAGTTGCTAACCAGCAGAAAATTATTCAACCAATTTGTGAAAGATGCACTGTATTTGGAAAAAAATGCATCCTCTCCTCACTCAATTCCATGTGATAGCTCATTCCCTTTCTGCTTCATCTCTGGCTCTTGGTTTGATCTCACCTGTGGAATACTGCCTGCTCTCCTCACTCAGATTCCTGTTCAAAACTACTCCCTGGAAATACTGTGACAAACTTCCTGCTAAAATTCCCTCACATTATGTCATTTTGCTGACTAACACTTTAATGAATAAAGGAGCAGTCTGCCACCATGTGATGAATAGTTATTGAGTGCCAATCTGTGGACTAAATCTGAGACTCTATCGTTCCTGTTATTAACTGAGTATATCAGTCAGGGTTCAGTCCAGAAAACAGAAATCCCCCTTGTATTCCAAGAATGGAGGAGTTTACAGCAAATTTGAGGTTTACACAATCATTGGAAGAGCTAGGAAAAAATGACAGGGAAGTCATCACTAAAGTGGATGTTTCTTTGGGTTCACCTGGAATCTACTGCAAATCTCAAGAGTCTCTGGAGAGCTTCTGTCAACAGTCCCCATCTGCAGCATTAAAGTGAGTGGTTTGCAAAGTGTTGCTCAGAAGCTGCTATGGATCCCATGTTTGCTCAAACATATGGCCACATCTTTCTCTGGGGAATTATGACCTTTCTCTGGCAAAATTGTTGTGTTTACCTTGTAAAAATGAGATATATCCTCCACTCAAAACTGGTTTAGATATCAAGACTGATGATATCCATGCATGTATTAAGAAAGTAAGAAAAAATTATTACTCACAAAATGAGGCTTTCTGGGAAGGTCCAAAAATGGCTTGAAAGAGCAGAGAAAAGAGACTGTTTGGATTTTATTGTAGTTAGGATGTAGAGTTGGCATGATTCCTGCACATACACAGGCTGGAGATTGTGTGGTTTGCACTTCCCACTGGTGCCAAAGGAAGGTGTGCCTGTGCTTTCTTATCAACTTGCCCAGATATGGGAAAGAAGGGGAAAGGAGAGTGGTGTGACTTGAAAACTGTCAGAAGTCAAACATCAAAACTGAAATTAGATTTGTTATTACAACACCATCTTGGAACCATTGAGGGGAAGGGGATTTGGGGGATACTTAGTGTGGTGGTGATGCTGAGTTAATAGCAGAAAATCTCATACACTGGGCATGGTCTCAGACTCCCTTTATTCCATGTTACCCAGACCAACAGTAGGCCACTTTCCACTTCTGCATTATTTTCTACTAATGAAACAGTCACTTTTAAAATTAAAGTATTATCCATTTTAAAAATCAAGGGACCATAAAATCCTTATAAGTATGTAAAGAAAAGAAAAGAAAAAACAAAACAAAACAATAACTGACGTAAATAATAAATCATCAAATAAACATGTATAGAAGTTTTCCCTCCCCCTCAGAAAAGAGGATTTGTACTTGAGAACTATATAGACGTCTTTTCTCAGGAAATACACATTTATTAAAGATAGGGTCACATTTCTCAAAGACAAATGGTATAGTACAGTGAATTTATATGTTCACCTCTAGCATACACATTAACTGGAAATTTTAGCCACATTCAGACAAACTTTTTAAAATAAATTGGAATTATGTACATGGTAACTGTTTACTATTAGCAAGAGTTGATTGAAAGTGGGGAATCCAGTTCTCGAAACACGTTAGTTGAAATCAGAGAAGGTAGAACATTCCAGAAGTTTTGACTGCTTAAAAGTAGGTCACCTCAGTAATTAATATCTAGGGTTTCATAAAATCTCTGATTATGGGGTGTCTGCTGACGTGACAAACATTGGGTTAAGTGTTGGGATACAAAGTTGAATAAAACTTTTTTGCATTTAAGGACTTCATAGTCTACTCAAGTGATACTTAGGATTTTAAGATGCTAAGGATCCAAGGAGTAAAAGTCTTCTGCAATTAAAACTATGACAGTCTACTAAGCAGCCACTTCTGCAAAACGTAGCCCACCCAATGAAACCCAGTGTTTCAAAATAAAAAAATTCTGTGAAAAACAAATCACAAACTTCAGCATTATATTCTTAAACAAGTTTCTAAAATAAAAGGAAGACTAGCCAGGCAAGGACAAATTCTAATTTGGTTTTGAATGTTGTCCATGAAAGACTGATGAAAACTGACAGTATTGTAGTATTGTCCAGCCTTCTAAATATAACACTGATTTCCATATGAAACAGAGAAAACAGTGACTTGCTGCTTGTTGAAGTCAGGCACCTCTGAGAGATGCTTTATTGTATATTCTGAGGTGCTTCTTTCCAGGTAATGAGGCATGAGAGTGACTGATAAGCACATAGAATTTGGAGGAGAACAAAATAATAAAACAAGCAGGTTCACTCTTAATCATGATTGCATATAGTAAATAAGCAAAATTCTTTTTCTAAATATGTTGAGTACAGAAAGTGGAAAATCTTTTGAAGATTTTAAAAAACCAACAGTTTAGAATTGCAAATGAATTTAATTCTCTAATCATTCTGCTTAGTGAAGAACTTTAAACATGCATCACAAAATATAAACACATAAACTTTATAATTTAGTGTGCAACTCATGATTTTTAAAGGTGAACTTGAAAAAAAATATGTCAGTATATTTTTCCCTCAAGTGGTGATGGGTCAAGCACTAAAGTCCAGGTTTCAGATAAAGTTTTTAGGAGAAGGATGTACGTGTGGGTGGGAGAAAGTTATCATTTTTTCTTTATTTAAATCGGGTAATACTATATTTTGAAAATCCTTTGATTTACATTATTTCACTTGGTTCACAAGACAACCATCCAAGTAGGTAGACAGAATAAATATCCTTAGATCCATCTTACAGATGAGGAAACTGAGGTTTAAAGAGGTTAATTAATTTCCCAAGGTCTCATGTCTGGCTACTCACAAAGTCAAAAGAGAAGCCAAATCTCCTTACTCCCAGTCTAGACCTCTGTCTGTTATACAGTGCTGTCTTCTAATAAGTGATATCCTGCTAGATTTTGGTATTCTTACTATGTGTTTTTGACAGTTTTGATTTTGTATATAATCATGTGTCGAATTTTCTATTCTCTTTGAGGACAAGTTCTGATCTGACCTGAACCCAAAGAATTCACAATGGAGAATGAGGTACCAGATTATTTTTACTTAAATTATATACTCTTCTTTAGTTTAAATGTTTGTGAAATTATAGAAAAGTAATGAAAATAATGTTTATTTTTGGGATTTCTTCTCTATGTGTTTGTCAGACCGTTTAATTTTAGCAGTTGAGTTAAGCTTTTAGACTATAGAATCCTAGACTCTCTTGAATCTCACATTAAGAGTTTTCTGAGGAATTAAATATATATTTTTTATTGGTAATGCTGTATGTGTTACTTAATGTTTAAAATAATTTTTATTTTTAGAGCAGTTTTAGGTTCACAGCGAAGAAACTATCTTTTTACCTGAGGTCTGTATATTCATTCTTGGGTTACTGAACTACAAATAAAGATAAACTGATAAAAATGCTTTGAGTGACAAAAAATTACATTTAAATATCAAATATGAACTTACTGAAGACAATGATGTTCTCTATTATAATGATTTTATGTTGATTAAAATTAAAGATATTTACATTTGTCTGGAACACATAAACAATTTCAATGGTGATTTAAAAAAAAAATTTTGCACATAAGTATTTTATTTCGATAGTCTAAATGTGACCTTAAGTGCTTTATTACTCACGGTCCCAGTTCATCATCTACCAAGTAAAAAGCGAGAGTATGATGTCATGGAAAAAGTAGAAGACTGAGTTTAATTTTCTACTCTATTATTTAATAATTATGTGAATTTGTTATTCCTTCTTCCTGGAATTTTCTTCCCAAGATCTTCACACCTATAGCTCCTTTTCATCACTCAGGCAGTTGCTTTCTCACATCACCCTGTTTTATTGTTTTGCACTTATTTTGTGTGAAATGATCTAGAAGGTAAGCCCCCTCAGAGCAAGGACCTAGCCTGTTTATCACCTGTGCCAACCAGCACTTGGAACATAGCAGGTGCTTTGTTAATATTTGCTGAATAAAAGAATAAATGAACAGTTTTAAGTAAGTCACTTTCTCAACTGTAATACAGTATTTTTACACCTCTCTTATAGGCTAGTGAGGATAAGAGATATTTGAAGACTATAAAGCATTGCAAATTATTACTATTATATTTACAAAGGTATATGGGTTGATGTCTACTTGAAAAACAATGGTCTTGAACTCTTCAGGTTTTTACTAGGTGAATATTAGTGAAATATTTGCATTTTTCCCCCATTAGGATCATTAGCATACTAAAAAGTCATCTGTGAACTCAGCAGTTTGACAATTTGTTCTTGGTTTACTCTTTTATCTCTAGGTTTCTATACCATATATAATATACAACTGGCCCTTTGGATCAGTGGGTTCTACATCCATGATTTCAACCAACTATGGATCACAGATATTCTTTAAAAAATTCCAGAAAGTTCCAAAAGTAAACTTTGAATTTTCCACATGCAACTACTTACATAGCATTACATTGTATTAAGTATTATAAGTAATCTAGAGATGATCTGTGTGTGTGTTTTGTTTACTATTTCTGCAGGTACTTAGGGCATGAATGTATGATCTTATTCTAAGAGAATATAGACTGACGATGCATAGTACAATGTGGGATTAAAATGTCTGTTTTAGCACGTCAAACTGAAATGTAGTAGCTTTGTTTCTTGGAGATTTGGTTTGAAGTTTCTTTGTCAGAAATATTCAACACAGTGATCTCTGGAGTGGAAAGGAACTAGCTTTTCAGAGATAAGAAGTTGGGTATATTATTTCCTCCTCACACAAGTCAGAAACTGGGTACAATCACATGAAATTTATTTCCAATTAGTCCTGACTTTGACACATTTAGAGTTAACTTACCTCAAGGTTTTGTTTTGAATGAAATGTTTGCAGATGTTTATCACATTTGTTTCTTGGTCCCTTTGCAAGCTCAGCAGTTGTGCAATTGCAAGCTAAGCCTTGTTTGCCTGAATATGCTGAGGGGTGTAGGGGCAGAACCAGCTCTAGCAAGTCTAATCTCCAGTAGGAATGTTTTGGGGAACTTGATACCTGGTGTTGCCATGGTGGCATTAGCTCATCTCCATATCATCCCTATGACTCCCATTTTTCTATCACACTCTCTGGACACATTAGGCCGCATTTCTACCACCCCTTTCCTATTATCCCCTTCTTATGACTCCTCTGAGGTCTGGGCATGGTCTCAAATGGAAGTTTGGTAAAACCAGATGTGAACCTTGTAAGATGGATTGGTGGTCCTGGAGTGATCGGTTTACAGTGTCAAGCTCTTCTGAATTGAAAGCCAAAGCAAATCTTATGAAATAGAGAAGAAAAATTACTTCATATTTCCCAGCTCAGGTCTAGTTCATTGCATGAGCATCAGCAAAGACAATCTACTTTACAAAGATAAAAGCCTGCATTTCCCAAAAGATTGTCTTTATCAAAGAAAATAGAAAAAAATGTGAGATATACTTCATAGTAGATATGACCAAGGAATTAAAAAATAATGAGTGAAGTTAGTATTGCTGATAAATAAAAACACTGTTAAAAGTTTAGATTGCAAAATAGATAATAATGTTGTTTGTAATAAATGATATGCCAGGTAACACTAAATACTTTTACTTACTGCCTGTTGAACTTCACTCTTCAATGACGAACTCAAATGTTACTTATAATATGAAGGCTTCCACTAACCCCAGGTCAAATTAATTACTACCTCATCTGTGTTCATAGCACTACTACGGTTTTTTTTTTGTCAGTGAATATATCATTGTGGTATCTTTATTTTATTTACTTGTTTATTTATGCATTTATTTAATAGAGTGAAGTGGTTAAGGACGTGGACTCTGGAGTTAGACTGCCTGGATTGTAGTTCTGGTCCTGCCACCCTCCAGCTGTGTGACTTCGTGCAGTTACTTTACTTAATGTGTTCTGTACCTGAGTTTCCTCACTTGTGAAATGGACAGGATAAGAGTACCTACCTCCTAGAGTACGATGAGAAATGTAGGAGTGAATATCCATAAGGACTAAGTGCCTGATGCTAAATATGTATTATTTAACATCCATATGAAAAATTTGTATATGCCAGAATCTATACCAGGGCCTGAGTCTGCACATATGGAAGAATCTCTATTCTCAAAGAATGTTTATGTTGGTGATCTAGACACTGAACAATTCAAAATCAGTGAATTCATTTATTCTATGAATATTCACTGATCAACTTTTATATGCCTGGCACTGTTCTAGTTGGTAGGAACACAATAGTGAGCTAGACAAAATTCCCTCACTGAGTTTCCATTCTGGTACATGTTAGGGCTATGATGCAGGTATGCAAAATATGTGGGAAGATAGAGATGGGACCTCTAACTCAGCCTGGGGTGGGGCTAAGAATGAGGGAAAGCTTTCTGGTTGAAACAGTTTAGCCAGGCAGAGAAGAGATTGAGGGGCTTGAGTTAGGCAAAGAAGCAGTAATGAGGTCACTGGTATTTACCTCCTTAAAGCAAAAACTGTCTCATGAAGTTGCGAATTTCCTCTGTACAGATGGAATGACACTTTCTTTCAATTTAGGGAATACACCAGTGATTATTTCAACAATTTCTTGAAGTGGGGCTTTTCTGTTGATCTGAATATATTGGGTGTAGATTCCCATGCTGTAGATTATCTTCTTTTCAAGGAACTTGTGCTCTGTCTTTACTACATTTTGCATGATGTAGCCTTATTGTAACGATGGAGATATAGCTGAAATAGCATAGAAATTAGGTCAAGATGATTGGGATTCAAGCTTCAACTCTACCACTTGCTGGCTGGCTGGCTTTGTACTTCTTTGAGGCTCAGTTTGTCTGTCTTTTGGGGCATTAATACTGAGGTATACCTAACAGAGCTGTGGTAAGGATTATATTTAAACATTTGTAAAAAGTGCTTTATAAGTTGCAAATCCCATATGGTGTATTATTAATTATATTCCTGAAGAACACACTGTTTTCAGTAACTGACAAAAGGTTCAGTGAGAAAATAGCATAAGGGTATTTTTATGGACAATTTATACCTCACAATTAGAATGAACATGCATTTACAACAACTATGTGATTACTTACCAGGTGCTGAGCTCTTTCTATACAATCCCACCTTGTCAGTATTATTACCAGAGGAGAGTAACATGCTCAAAGATACATAGTGAGTAAGTGGGAGAAACAGGTGTCCAACTTGTTTATTTGACCTCATATCATGAATTTCTTTTCATAATGTAACCATGCCTCTTCAGGAGTCTTGCAGGATCTGCTATATCCTGGTGAATCTTGCTGAACCCTGAATATGTAAACCCTCTGAGCTTTATTGTTGTGCCATGTAATCCTTAAAAAGTGAGCTTCACAGTTCTTCAACCTCAGAGTTCTTTACTGGATTTTCAAAACAGCAAAGGGTCCAGGGTGGGGAAGATTAAAAATATGATAGTAACACTTAAAAAAATTCTTTCTTCTGTATTTCCCTTATGTTACAAACCCCCTTCCTCTTCTCTTCCCACATTCTCTGAGAAATTTCCCCCACTTTTAACTCTATAAATCCAGTTTCCTTCTGTCCCTCCTTGTTTCTATCCAGTTTTACATGCAAAGCCAGAAAGAGTTGATCTTGGGAGAAAACGGGTGGGGAGCAAAAGAGATAGAATGGACCATTCCAGAAATCTTTTTAGCTAGCTGAAAAAGGAGAAAACCTAAACACTCATACATTAATTTTTTTCTTGTCAAAAATTAATATTAGGTAACATGAACTGTTATGACATTGCATAGACCTCATTTTAATGGAATGAGTTGAATAACATAATAACTGGTAAAGTTTCAGCCACATCCTGAATTTGTCAGCAGAGCACTTGTATCCCTTTTTGCAGTCTGAGAAGGACAGGTAAGTCTGAGTTCACCTAAAACCTATATTTTCTAAATTCTGCTGACCCTCTGGTAAGATCCCATTGACTTTATGTCATGGCCAGCATTTATATTTGAAGTTAACCTTTCAAAGTGCAGTGTGCAGTGACATAATCTCCCTGTAGGCCTTTACTGTAACAATTGCAGAGGTCTAATTTATCTTACTAAAAAAACAGAATTTTTAAGCTGATTAGCTCCATGTGTATGTTATTTCCACATCAAGTTGACCCACAATTATGTCTTTTAAAAAAATCCCAGAAGAGCAGTGTGGAAGCAAGTTGTGCTACTCTGGAAAGTAATAAACATTGTCATTGTCCTTTTCATATTGCTGATCATATTTGTAAAATTTAATGTCTAAACAATAAAAATGTTGCTAGAAATAATTGTGTTTTCAATTGTCCCTCAATTTACCAAATTTTGTAATTTTTGGTGAAGGTGAATTATTAAGAAACCCATCATAACATGTATTTTGGGGACACCAATGGTCATGACAATATTTCCATACAGACTATTTTATTACACCTCTCAGTGTAGTAATTTTTTTCTAATTCACACCATTCCATTCTGTTTCCACATATTAGCACTATCTCTATTTTAGACATCTGTTAGTCGATATGAGTACAGGAATAAAAAAGAAATGCTCCCACCCTTGAAAACTTTAAATCTTACTGCAACAAACAGACAGTATATACAGTGGACTGGAATTCAATGTGCTGAGTTTTACAGTATATAGGAACAGGTCACAAAAATAAAAATGTGGGGTGCTGGTCAGTGGGAGTGGGTGGATTAAGGGCTTAAGAACAATATCTGAAAAAGTTTATAAATCCAGGCATCAGTAATAGTAGCCACTATTTAAATTTCTTATTACACATGGAATTGTTAGTGTTTGGGTTTTGATTGGATTTTTTGGCAGAATCTGGAAATTCTCTAATTATATCTGGAAGTCAGGGTATTTGTTATAAGAGAATGTCATTGTGTTGTTTTATGCACTGTCTCAATTAAAGTAGCTCACCTTTTCTTATAAAGCACTGGAAGACCCTCAACAGAAACATAATAAACACATTTCCATTACACAGCACTCAGATCTCAAGAGTACCAACTACCATAACCGTTATAACAAAACTGTTAGAAAATTGAATAATCGTCCAAATGTTTGTCCACTCCCTAATTACTTAGCATTTTGCTTTCTGAAAATATCAACTCATGAAATATAACAATATACTTTGTTATGTTTTCTAAATTCAAGTGTCATGCCAACAGATGAACTTAATGGGAAGCCAACAATAACATTACAAAGAACAAGACATTTGATATTTTGGAAATCAATTTAGATACAAACCATGGGAAAAGAGAGAGAGTTAATTCCATATAAGTTATGTTTGTGAAAAATTAGTTCCTTTGAAGAAATATTTTAAAAGTTCTTCCTGATGAGAAGGCAAACTCTTTTAAAGATATTGAAAAGATTCAAAGTATGTAAGAAAAACAAAACTTGTAGTGACTAACCAATTATTAAAATATATTAAGAAATAAACATATATGATTAAAATTATACCATTGATATGAAATCTGAAACCTCAGTGATCTAACACACTGAGTTTGGCAATATTCGTGTGCCTTCACAAACCTATAAAATGCTCTGGTGGAAACTGAAGAAAAAGAAACAGCTCTGTAATACTTGGAGCTAACATAAATAAATTTGCCAGATATTCTTATAATTTTTTTTTACTGCTATCTAGTCACTTTAAATCTATACTCAGATTGTAGAAATATGTACCTTTTTATTCTTAGCACAAAGCAGAGAACCCCATTTCAATTTTTCAGTACAGTTTTTGGAGGTTAGCTTCATAATTTTAGCAATGGACTTAGTGAATTTTGACAGTAATCTGAGCAATTCAGGCCTCTGAGAGAACACAGGCTCTCTGTATATGACAGTAAACAAAAACTTTGGAAGGATGTAGTGGATTCTTTTGAGAAAGACAAAGTCAAGACTTGAGAAAAAGTTCATAATTTTCAACTTTGTTTCAAAGGAGGGACTTAAAAGGAAACTGTTGGACTATTGTAAGTGAGTCTGGTTTTCATGTCACTTTGTTTCAACATCCCATCTATATCTATGGGACAAACCATGCAGAAAAAGAAGAATTATAGACCAAAATACATAAAGTCATTTTTTGAAAGCATCTTTTAGAAATGCTGCTGCTGCTAGTATAATAACAAAAAGCATAGGGAGTTTTCAGAGAAAAAGATATTTAGACAGTATGCCTTAACCTTTTAATAAGAAGAATGAAAATGGTTCAAACAATGATGTTATGTTTTCAGTATGGGACATTATAGTCTAGCTAAGGGTAATAATCTTACTGATAGATTAAGTTTTATGACATTGACTCTGCTTTTGTTAAGTTTACAATCTCAAAGGGAAAATATGAAATCAAGCATCATCATATATGGAAAATAAATGTATACCATGATACAGAAATCTATGACCTTTCATTGTCTGTGCCTTCAGTATTTATGTTGAAGGGTTGAGATAAATATGATCATGACGAGAATGATGCTGCTGTTTTTATAATGAGAGGAAGGAAGAGGGTTATAAGTATCAGATACTCTGGAAAGTAATAGTTTGCCAAACTAAAAGTTTGTGTGTGTTTTGAAAGTTCAACATTATCTGATGATTTTAGATTCTTATTTCTGATTATTGAACTCACTATCTTTCTTGTGAATTTCAGTACACCTAGACACCCAACAGGGTTCTTATGTATTTTGTTGTTAGGGAGTCAAGTTTGTAATGGGTCCTGAATGCCATGGACTCAAAGATACAATATAAATGTAAAATATTTTTTAAATTATTGCTGCAATCCTCTTGGATACTTATTTCTGTCATTACCACGTGCCATTGTGTTCATTTTGGAAAACTTTTCACATATTCCTAAATGTGTGAGGAATGGCTTTCTCCAGTGTTGTGGCTACTAATTCTGAAACACAAATTCCCCCAAGATTTAACAGCATAAAGCAACTGTTTTACTTTGCTAACAAATTCTGTCGGTCAGGAATTTGGACAGGTCTATATGAAGACAGCTGGCCTCTGCTGAAAAGACTCAAATGCCAGGAGAAACTCAATTGCTGGGGGCTGAAGTCTTGCTTACTCCTGTGTTTGGCTCAGGGACTGGAAGAATTTGAAGACTAGGGCTTTCTACAGGAACACTTCTCCACGGGGCAGCCTTGCAGAATGGTGTCCTTAGATCAGCTGGATTTCTTACAGCTTAGCTCAGGGCTCCAAATGCAAATGTCCAGGCAAAAGAGGTTAAGGCTGCATTGCCCTTGCTGACCTAGTTTTGGAAATCACACAGAGTCTTTTTTGCTGAATTCTTTTGGTCAAAAGGCTACTCAGATTCACAGTGAAAGGGGCATAGACCCTTTGTCAAAGGGAAAATTGTCAAAGAATTAGCAACCATTAGCAACCATTAAAACACAAAAACCATATGGAATTCCCTGGGGGTCCAGTGATTAGGAGCCCATGCTTCCACAGCAGGGGGCCTGAATTTTATCCTTGATCTGGGAACTAAGATCCCATAAGCTGCGTGGTGCAGCCCAAAAAACCACACCACGACCAGGATATTGCATGTAATATTAAAAAGCTCTTTGACCAAGGACAAAAAAACCCTAACAATCAATAAAATCAACAAAACAAAAGAGAATTCCTGAACAATTTGTGTATACTTAAAATCTTTTCCTGAATATTTATTTCCTCTTTAGTTTTAAAATTTATTTATCATCAATGTATGATAAAAAACAAAGAATTTTAGTATAAGTATTTATACACAGGTTAATGTAAGGAGAGAGGTCACTTATTTTCTGTCTGTATTGATTAGTATTACATTTAATTCCACATAAAAGAAACCTGTTTACAGTGATTTAAGCAATTAGAAGTTTTATCTTTCTGATGAAGCAAAAATTCCAGAGGTAGTCAGTCCAGAACCATTGTAACTATTTAAGGAAGTCATTAGCTTTCCAGGCTCCATTTGCTCTTTGCTCTGCTATTCTTGGCATGTCACTTTGGTCTTTATGTTCAAAAGATGGTCATTCTACCTCTAGGCACTGCATCCAAGTTCCAGGTAAGAAGATAAGGGGCAGAATGAAAGGCAAAAATGTGCTTCCAGAACTTTGATTCAAACAACAGGCTTTGTAAGACCCAATCAGTTGACTTCAGCATATACTTCATTGGCCAGAACTGAGTCATACATTCACCTCTAGTCACATAGGCGACTGGGAGGTGGGCATTTTAAACCTAGCACATGTACATCCCACATAAAATCAAACTTAGAGAAGAAAGGGGGAATAGGTGGTGAGTACACCCTCATAATGTCTGCCTCTAGGTGAAGGCAGTGATATACAGAGTTAGGACATGAGTAGAATAAATGGGGAGAAAATGTTATGGAAGGTTTAAAAAAGAGATAAGTTAAAAGAATGGAGAAGTATTGGCTGATGATGCCATTGTTCAGATAGAAGCAAAGATGGGACCTGTATAACTAATCTACAACCTAAAGAAATATTAACCAAACAATAATTTGTGCTTTAATTATTTATTCTGTAATTTATCCTTTGAGAATGGGTGTACAGTGTTTTTAATAAAATAGTATAGAAATACAAAGATTCTTGTCATACTGGCTTAAATCATAATTGACCTTGAATACTCTGGAAAAAAGTTCTAAATTTTTCCCTGCTAAGGCAGTCTATATTTTCATGTATAATGTGGGTTTTATATACCCACACCTTGTGGGTATATATACCATGTGATTTTATTTTTATATTTTGACTCATCATAGCAGTTTTTACTGCCTGAGTACAACCAAAATCCAGCAACAACATTCAGGAGAAAAGCCATGAAACATAGAACACAACATTCTTACACAATTAATCTCTGACTCATAATTAGAATTTTGTAAAACTGTTGGGTTTTGTTTAAACTTTTAGAAACCACGGTCCCTCAGACATTAAATATAGCGTATTTCTGTCAGCCTTTTAATACAATAAGATAGATAAAATAACAAAATTGTTTTTTATAAATACTAACGTGTACACAATTTGCGTATATTCCATTGAGTCTGTTGAACCCAAACCAAGCACAAAATTCAGAGAACTCCAAAAGGAAAGACTAAGAATTTCTGATAACACTTTTAATAATATAACAGTTTGAAGGTGAAGGTATTTGGAAAGATTAATGGTTCTTAGGAAAGCACCCTGGAGGTTGGTATCAACACAACTTATTTGCAAACAGGTTATTTCATGTCTTAAACTCTGGTTTTCACTAGCTATGCTCTTTCATTAGAATCTGAACATACCTTTTCTCTCAACAACCATTTGGCTGAATGACTTACCCTTTGTTTTCATTTAGCTCCACCGTGACTGGTCAAGGTACCAAATTGCAGCTTTAATCTGTCCCCTTTTCCTTCAGTTCAGCAAGACTCTCATGATCTATCTGATCAGCAGTTACTATCAAGCTAGTGACAGAATTTTGCAACTTATAATGAAATTAATTAAAGTGAAAAGAAATAAACTATTAGAGGATATATTAACCAATTTTGTGAACCACTTATTTACAAAGTTTAATTAAATGTTTTGTTTAAATGTTGCTCTATATTTCACATCTGAGAACTAACCAAATCCTATAAAATCTCATGAATATCTTAGTTGAAATCAAGACAGAGAAGCATATTTCAGAAATGTTTTTGTAACATTGATTGCATTTGTGAACTCTAAGATGAAAATCTAATTCTTCCTTGAAATAATTGTACTGTTGTAATAAGAAATGGACTCAAATCTATCCAAAATACTCCTATTTTATTTACAATTTGGAAGTGAATTTTTAAAAAGAGGCTAATAAAATAACACATAGGAAATATTTACAGAAATGAATAAATGAAGGACTTAAAATCCAATTGCAGCAGATAAGAGAAGGAATTTTGTGCATAATCATTACTTTTAAAAATATTTATTTCTAAATCCCATGCAACAGTTTTCATGCATAAGAATAACCATTAGATATGTTTAGTTCACTCATTCTAAAAACCCATTGATTTTCAAGTACCTGAAATAAATTTGTTAATGTAAATTAACTTTGTGTTCTGTAAAATGCTTTATTTCTTACACACAGTAGACATTCAACACAAGTTTTTTGATGAAAAAAATAAAATTGTTGATTTAAAAAATACAAAACAACAACATATTTTATTGATATTAAAGGAGAATTTATAAGATAATTGCTTCTTGTGCTCACATTGAACATAATTATTCCAAAATAAGGTTCTGGGTCCTCACTGCTCTAATAGTGCTTAGCCATATATGTAAATTAAAGAGCTAAAATGCATCGTCATATTTTATGTAAGAAATGACTTGATTTTTTTAAAGGTCTCACACTAATACGTCATAAAAGTGCTTTAACTTTTTAGGCAATGTTTCTTGAAGTGTTGTCTTGAACCACCTGCATCGGCATTATCTAAGAGCTTATTAAAATGGGAGACATAAATCAGGCTCTCTGGACTGGAACCATGGGACTTGTTTTTTAGCAAGCACTCAGAAAATTCTTAAGCACTCTGGAGCATGATAACAACTTCTTTTTCACCTTCAGTAAAATTGGGACCTGATACTGATTGCACTGGAATCATCCAGGAGCTTACAGATAAACTGGTTCTACTTCAGGGTGGACCCCCAGGAGTCCTGGACCCCCAGGAGTCCTGGACCCCAGGAAGTTGGCCCTCCTCATTGTGTCCCTTAGTTATTTCTGAGAGATTCCTCATACTCTACATTCTACATGCAGAAAGGCAGAGTCCCTTATGATCTATTTGGATTTTTCATCAGGCTGTTCTGCCCCATCACATAAGTGATGTCTCCTGGCTTATGACTGCTATCAAGCAGGAAGAAGTGACTTCCCCTCCTCTTTACCACGTTCACAGTCTTGAAAGAGAACCTTTCCTTAGTTCTGCTATAAGAAGCTAACTTTTGAAACTTTATTAATAGGCTTAGGTTCACTTACATGGTAAGACATTTCATAAACAAATTCCCAGTCTGTCACTATCCTCAGAGCTCATTCACCAATTCAGAAATCCCCCACACTCCGTATCCCCCACCCTAACTCTCATCCTAGGAATACTCACTGGTCCAAGGTCCAGAGAGAAAGGAATTTCTTTTCTTCACCCAAATCCCTGCAGAAACATTCTCACTCTCTCCACTAAAATCAATAAAAGCTGCAGGTTCAGGGTTTAGAACTTCCACTCAATACAATTTATTTTACCAAACAGAACACTTAGGTCCCTGTGTGAAACATCTTCTTTCAGATCATTGTTTGTTTTCATTTCTCCCCAGGAAAAATGGGCAGATACTTGCTTTTTACTTTGAATAATTTAGAAGCCTATTAGGTGGTTTTCTCAGGATGAAGAAAGTGTTTCTCAAAGAAAAAATAAAAATATTTTACCTTATAGATAGACATTTTGCAGCTTTTAAATCACAATCTTTTTTTTCTAGTCTCTACTTTTCATGACCTCAACATTTTTGTGCCAAATTTCAGACATGACACTCTGATATATATCATATGCTTAAGAGGTTTTTCTGTTGCTTTAGGCCCCATAAGAATTCTGAAGGTGGAATAAATTACAGGTTTAACATTTCTTCTAACTATTCATATCTACAAAATGGCAGGATAATTAAAGAAAGATTGATGATAGTAAATTAAAAACCACATTTGGCTTATTTATTATTCTGCTGTTATTAGATTATTCTAAAACAGTATAATTTACATGACTGGACATACAGATTTCAGTGATAATAAATAAAATAGATTTATTATTGTTAATGAACCTTCATCTGAAATGTACCTGTGGCATACCAGTAAGTGTTAGTGGGTATTGGCTCTCTACTCCCCAAATGCTAGAGAGAGTGAGGAGATACTGATCACTCATACACTGCTAGTGGAAATGTAAAATGGTATAGTCACTGTGGAAAATAGTGTGGCAGTTTCTTGAAAAATGAAACATCTATCTACCATATGATCCAGCAATTGATTCCTATGCATATATCCTAAGTTCATGCAGAAACTTATACATAAATGTTTATAGCCTCTATTCATAATATCTCAAATCAGGAAACAACCCAGATGTCCTTAAATGAATGAATGATTAAATAAACTGTGGTACAGCTATACCATTAGAATACTACTTGGCAAAAAAAAGGAACAAATTACTGATACATTCAACAATTTAGAAGAATAATTGAAGAACTATGCTGAGTGAACAAAGCCAAACCCCAAACAGTGACATATTTATGATTCTTTTTATATAACATTTTGAAATGAAAAAAATATCAAAATTGTGATTAGTTGTTGCCTGGGATCAATTACGGGGTGGGGGTGAAACAGAAGTAGGTGTGGCTATAAAAGTGTGACACAGTGGAAAAGTTGTGTATCATGAGGTTATGGAAATGTACTGTATCACTGCCAACATCCTGGTTGTGATATTGTGCTTTAGTTTTGAAAGGTATTATCATTGAGGGAAACTGGGTAAAATGTACACAGGACCCTATTTCTTACAATTGTATGTAAACCTTCTGTTATCTCAAATTTAAAGGCTTAATTAAAAATACCACTGCTGGGGCCCCACTCGAGACTAATCAAAGCAAACTCTGAGGGTGAAGCCTGGTCATATCAATGGCCTCAGCTCCATCCTAAAAACATTTTTATTCTCAATCAGAGACACAACAACTTGGCCTTAATTATAGAGTTCTGACAGGCCCTCCCTCTTTCAAGGCTATTTCATTGACAACCAGTCTTAGAATCTTATGCCTATTGCACAATACATCCCATCCTACCCCACCTTTGATCACCTTCTGTAGGTTTTGCATGATTGCCACACTTGAACATGTTTCTCTTTAAGACTAAAGTTATTCTTCGACAACAGCTCACGTCAATGACCCTGCTTTGTATCTGTCATGGCTCTTCTTGGGGTTTTAGATGTCAATCCCTTTTATTTTCCCTTAAGACAGATTTTTCTGGATTTTTCTGATTTCAAGTGTAAAGGCCCCATCTAGATTTCCCTTCTCACTGATTTGGATTTCAAGTTGGTTGCTCATCTGCTTTTTTGCCCTATTGACTCTCAACTCCGTCCCTCACTTTTCCCATCATCCTGTGTTGCTCATGTCTCAGCATTGTTTGGACCCTGACCTCATATACAATTCCTGACCACCCTATAAAATGTAGGTCTCCCATTGTTATTCTGTATTTTACCTTTTTGTTTGTTTGCTTCCCAGCAGTTATTATAGTTTGTGGTTGTCTTTCTACTTTTCTTTTTCTGTCAGTCTAAATTATGAGTTTCATTTGAATAGAGATTATGTCTTTCCCACTGTTGTATTTATTGTACCTAGCACAATACCTGATACAAAGTTAGGGGCCACTTAATAAATAATGTTAAAAATGAATGAAATTATTGAAATAACATGTAAATAATTCAGTTCAGTTGCAAATAATATCTTCATCATGCTGAAAACCTTCCAGTAATTAGGATCTAGCTCTCTAGATTATGAATCAACATGATGTTTAGATAAAACTGTTTCTTTCATTTATTGGCTGTGGACCTAGGCAAGTTAACTAAATTTTCCAAACCTCTCTTTCCATTTTTTGTAAAGCTGGAGTGATGATTCCTATTACCAAGGGTTGTGAAGGTTAAGTGAAATAATGTAATAATATAGGTATTGTGGTTATAATAGAGTAATTGTTCAATCAGGATTAGGACCCCTTCACCGACTCCTCGGTCTAACGCATTTGTTTGGACAGAACTATTGTATTTTTGGAAGTAGGCAAGTAGAAGAAAAAAATAAGTTCAGATCAGTGAAATTATTTTCAAAAGACATCCAGAATTTGTCTTGGAGTATACAGTTGATTCACTCTTTAACTCTGTCTACATCTACAATTATTTTCAGCAAGAACTGATATATGTAATCATGTTCTTTAGAGGTTTCAGGGACCTTAATTATCTATTATGTTATGAAAATAAACTTACTGAGGTGAGAAAATTAAGTTTAGCAATACATTTTAAAAAGATTTAAAAAACATTTAAGAATTAAAATTGGGACAATTTAATCCAGGAATCTTACTATTCAACAAAGTTTGACTATTTCTTGTGTTTAAGAGGAGCATATCTCACTTGCTGTTACCTTTAGGTAATGCTTAAATTGGCTTTCTACCATAACGTGATTTCTGCTAAACATAAATTTGAAGACATATTTTGGTTTTTGCCACATTTAGAACCTTGCTAGAATGTTATATTTGGTGGCATAGAGGATGTGTTTAAATATTACGAGGCTCTTTTTAGGTCCTCTCCAAGAGAATTGAGTGACTAAAAACTCTTAAAGTCGTAAGGATTTTTGATGAGATTTTCTTAAGCTATGGTGGTCTTTGGTCATAATAATTAAATACAGTCATAGGATGTTGTTCCAAGATATATGGTTTCATATTTAAAAACTTAGACATTAATGAGGAAATGGGGAAGTATTTTTCTTCTACACATTGGATTCACACACCAAAAGTGGATAATGATGAATATAAGACTCTTATTGAAATATGAACCGAATGCACTGTTTGGGAAATTCCTTCTTTTGAGTTCAGGTTTGTTTAGTAGTAACTACTTTAAAATACATTACAAATCATTCTAATTTCAAAATCCTTATGTTACACAGTGTTGTTTGAGGAATCTATTCAGGAATTTCTTCCTCCTTATGTTTGTATCAATGCAATTGCGGAAAAAGAAACTTTATATTTTAGAACATTCAATCTATTTGAAGTAAACCTATGGAAATTCACAAGCAAAACAGGTTTTTAAAACATAATTTCATTATTTTCCATTTTGCAGGAGCAGGGACATCAGCTCTAAGTGACTGACCTCTTTGATTATTAAGTCATGACAGTTTCATTCATAGGAAAGCAAAGCATTAGGAGTGGATTCAGAGAATTTTCTTCTCATCTTAGATTTGCATAATTAGCATGTTTTACTCTTATGTATAATGATTATTGTTTGTCTTAATGTCTTGTTGGATAAATGGAAACATTTTCAATGGAAATGAATTTTAAAGAATGAAGAATGCAATAAATATTAGGTTTAATAGTCTATATGAAATGCGCTATTATAGCATTTATCTTCATGGGCAAGCCATTTGTGAGTTATCTTTCTCATTTGTAAAGATAGATACTATAACTAAATAATCCATCATGAATTCTTTAAAAATTTACCCTCTCTGCAGAAACACGTTGCTCATACTTCACTGATATGAGACAATTTAAGAATGAGTTATTTTATATGCATATTTGAAAGGTGGCTATAGTCTATAAACAGCACTGTTGGAGAAGGTCAGATTGTGATTGATGTTCCACCCAAAATATAATTCAGCTAGTCAGAGTGATTTAATTTAAGGAATTCTTTCTCTGCTTACTAAGCTGATCAGTATTCATTAACTACGTAATCAGTAGGTAATAGTTTGGGATGAAAATAACCATTGCCTGCAGATATCCTAAAAAAAAGACCTTAATTCTCTGATGTACAAAGGAGGATGGCATATTTCAGTGTCACTTCTCAGAAATCTTTTAAATGTTGACATTTTCCTGCAAACTACTCAGACATCATCAATGTCTCATTCCATATCACTGGTGGAATTATAGGATGATTTGTCTTTTGAGATTTTAGATAGTGATAAACAGAGATGAACTATTCTCTTATTTGGGTCAAAAGCAAGTGCTAAGGGATAAATTCAATGACTTATTTAACAACCTAACACCATGGAGTATTGACAGTCTTCACCTTTCTTGAGGAAAGACATTAACTTTGGATTTCCAAGCTAAGACATTATATAGGAGAATTCCAATGAATTTGCACAATGGAAGAAGTTATAGAGCCATGATGTTATTTAATTGGGTCATTAATGTTGCAGTCTTGAAACTAGTTATGCCAGAATCACATCAGATCTAGAACAATAGATTTCAAGCATTGAAGTTTTCACTGGAATCTCCAATGAAACTTGCATGCATATGAAAACTTAAGTACTTATAATCAAGGTATGATTATCTCAGAATGTTTTCTGCATTAAGGCTTCTATTCTTGTCATTTCTAATATAAGGGCAGAAAACAAATGTTTCAGTTGTAGGGTGCTTCAGTACAACTCAACCTAACATTAGGGTACCTCAAGTAAGTAAACTATACCATTTTATTCTATGTGTATTCTACTTGAAATTTTAGCAGAATTTCTTACAAGACTGAAAAAGTGGGATTTCAGGCTTTTTTTGTACTCTCAAAGAGGTGGAGCAGTACTGCTTCCTGCAGCCAAAGATTTATTAGGATTGCTCTGATGAAAGTATACACTATTGCTGTCATATCAAAAGTAAACAAAAAATTCTTAGAATTAAGTGCTCACATATCTGTTTTGATTGTGATATAACCGACAGGATCTTTGGATACCAGGTCAACATATACTACATTGGAGTACATTGGAATGTGCTGCTCCAATCCAGTATGGCTTCCAGCTTTTATTTGTACCCAAAGTTAAAGAAGGCTCTGCAGCAAGTGCAGGTCATACAAGCATCTGCCACTTGGACATTATGATCTAAAAGATCTGATGGTACTTGAAATAATTGATAGGGTCGCAGATAGGGACATCTGGAAAACTCAGGAGAATTGTAGTGAAGAGCACCAGGGTTTTGGAGCAACTGAATACTAGCCAATTATGAAATGAGTATTATCTAATCTATCAAGCTATTAAACAGGCCTATACAGCTCCATTGTATCATAAATGACATTGAATTTTAGCAGAAGCTAAGATATAAGTTAAGTTGCTTGAGCAGGTGTCTCAGACCCAAGTGATTCTTTCATGACATTGCCACTTTTCCTTTAAATCTATGCCACTCAGAGATGGCCCTGAAAGATGGTGGTAAAAAAAATCCTTCTAAGAGGTAGAAATTCAAACATGCATCTGGGTTTTCACTTTGCCTGGAAGACATGGACTGAGGTGTAGATCTATATTATGTCATTCTTAGTAGCTGAAATTTTAGCCAAATGATCAGGGACTTGGAAGGAATAAAATTGAAAAACTGCTGACGAAAATGTCTGAGGAAGAGGTATGTGAGGATGGACCATTCAGAATGGCCACAGAATGTGGATTTCAGTATCTCATGATCACAGGGACCTACTGCATAGATGACTGTCTATAATCAGATGTACAAGAAGAGCCAGTTTATAGACATGCTTTAGCTTCTCTTTAGCTTCTCTCTTTGCTTGCAAGATGTGCAGCCACTCAAGTGCTTAATCAATCGTTGTATGTAAAAGATGGACACGTCAGTGATGTAAGCTATGCAAGGGCTCAATAGTGTAGACTTTCCTTTACCAAGACTGATATTACTGCCACCACTGTTGATTGATTGGCCTGCCAACAGCAAGAGCAGAACTGAGCCTCCAGTATGATACTGTTCCCCAGTGGCCCCAGACATTACCTAGCTTTCCCTGAAGTAGACATTTACTTTGGATATGGATTTTTCTTTCCTATGTGCAATACTTTTGCCATCACCATCTTCTAAACATTTTATTCACTACCTTGTTTTTCCACACAATATTGCTACTGACTAGAGAGAAGCAAAAGAAATAATGACTTAAGCTTATGCCAATGGAATTCATTATTGTTTTCACATGCTTCATTATCCAGAAATAGCTGGACTAATAGAATGGCGAAATGATCTATTAAAAGTTCAGTTACAGTGTTGGCTAGGTCAAAACAACTTATGGAGCTGGGGCAATGTCTTACATGTTGTTATATATGCTCTGAGGAGCAACCAATGCATGGTGATTTTTTTTCAGATTCTGGAACAGTGGTAGAAGTAGGAGTGACTTCTCTGATTATTACCCTTAGTGATCACTTGTGAAACTTTGTTTCCCATTACAGAATAGTTTAGAGGTCTTAATTACCAAGGGAACAATGATACTTCAGGGGACTCAATAGATTCCATTAAATTTGAAGTTGATAATATCACTTGACCACTTTGGGCTCCTTATGTCGTTGAACCAAGAAACAAGTAAAGGTGTTAATAAAAAGGTTAGTGTGATTGATCTTGTTTACTAAGGAGAAATAGGGTGTTACTTCTTTTAATTTTTTTATTGAAGTATAGTTGATTTACAATGTTGTGTTATTTTCTGGTGTACATCAAATTGATTCAGTTATACATAAGAATACTTATATATATTTTCAGGGTGTTACTTCTTAGTGAAGACAGGGAGGAATATGTTGGGAACCTGATTTTTCTGGATGCCTTTTAATACTTCCACATCCAGTGATAAAAGTTAATGGAAGATTAACTACTGCAACCCTCAAAAAAGTAGGACCACAGATGGCTCAGGTCCTTAGAGAATGAAAGTTTGGATTATCAGGTATAGAATCATGAATGTTAAGAATTATGCAGAAGCTGAGACTTTACTGCAGGATAACAAGTTATCTTGTCACAGTTTCATGAATGCTGGCAAGAGATGTGAGACTTGGGTCAGGCAAATAGGACATTTACTCATCACAATAATAATAGAGTGTCAGCCTTTATGTTGCTCCCCAAGCACCTGTTCCCACATGGTAATGTAAAATGGTCAGGTGATGGGTATACATATGGTGAGTGGCATCACAGGAGGAGAATTCTGAGCTTAGGAAACCCCTATCCTTTATAATGGGCAGTAAACCTGCCTTTTCCCCAGTGGGAGACATTGCCTTTATTATACTGGACAATAAATAAAGTTTACTTTGGAGAGAGACATTATCTATTCCCTCAAAGACTAACTGCTATGTAATTATCCTTGAAATGACAGTTCTGGAACAAATGCTCTCAGTGTCTTTGCTTGCAAGATATGCAGAAACTTAACTTGAGAGGTCAATGGAGAACTGTATTCCAACAACCAGTTTAAGTGCTGCATAAGGGCAAAGGCAAAATGGAATGTAGCAGAAGGAAGTTTACCAAGTCTATGACGATGCATGTATTTTTTATCCTTGTTTTATTATGTGTATATTGGCTCGGCCAAAAGGTTTGTTCAGTTTTTTGTTTTGTTTTGTTTGGTTTTGTTTCCGTAAGATGGCTCTAGTAGCACTTATTTGTTTTTAACTTCATTCAAAACAATTTTGTTAGATTGTATGTGACAGTTGTTATATCAGCGTGCATTTTAAAGAAGACTTACCAAAATTGGTGAAATTTTGTGTAGCCATTTTAATATTGAAGATGGAAGAAAAAAAGCAACATTTTTGGCACATTATGCTTTATTATTTCAAGAAAGGTAAACACGCAACTGAAATGCAAAAAAAATTTTTGCAGTGTATGGAGAAGGTGCTGTGACTGATCGAACATGTCAAAAGTGGTTTGTGAAGTTTCGTGCTAGAGATTTCTCGCTGGACGATGCTCCACGGTCGGGTAGACCAGTTGAAGTTGACAGCGATCAAATCGAGACATTAACTGAGGACAATAAAAGTGGGAGATAGCCGACATACTCAAAATATCCAAATCAAGTGTTGAAAATCATTTGCACCAGCTTGGTTATGTTAACCGTTTTGATGTTTGGGTTCCACATAAATTAAGTGAAAAAAACTTTCTTGATCATATTTCTGCATGCAATTCTTTCCTTAAACATAATGAAAACTTTCCATTTTTAAAACAAATTGTGACAGGAGATGAAAAGTGTATACTGTACAATAATGTGGGATGGACAAGACCATGGGGCAAGCGAAATGAACCACCACCAACCACACCAAAGGCTGGTCTTCATTCAGAGAAGGTGATGTTGTGTATATGGAGGAATAGGAAGGGAGTCCTCTATTATGAGCTCCTTCTGGAAAAGCAAACAATTAATTCCAACAAGTACTGCTCCCAATTAGACTGGATGAAAACAGCACTTGATGAAAAGCGTCCTGAATTAGTCAACAGAAAACGCATAATCTTCCATCAGGATAACACAGGACCGCATGTTTCTTTGATGACGAGGCAAAAACTGTTACAGTTTGGCTGGGAAGTTCTGATTCATGTGCCATATTCAGCAGACATTGCACCTTCATATTTCCATTTACTTAGGTCTTTACAAAATTCTCTTAATGAAAAAGATTTCAATTCCCTGGAAAACTGTAAAAGGCACCTGGAACTGTTCTTTGCTCAAAAGGATAAAAAGTTTTGGGAAGATGGAATTATGAAGTTGCCTGAAAAATGGCAGAAGGTAGTGAAACAAAAGGGTGAATATGTTGTTCAATAAAGTTCGTGGTCCTCTTTTTCTTTCTCTCTCCAAGAACAGAGGAAAGGCCATGTGAGGACACAGCAAGAAGGTGGTCATCTGCAAGCCAGGAAGAGAGATCTCACTGGTTAAGTCATAAGTAATCAAGTCCAAAACCTTGGGATCTGTCATTCCTGGAGAAAGGACCATGGAGAGGTTCATTTGCCGCTGCCCCAGAGTGAAAGGAAGAGAAATTAACTTTCATTCTGTGAGCTGAGATAGGCTCTGCCAGAGATTGTAGGAAACATTCATCTCTTCTTTCTTATGTTACCATAAAGGAGAACATCTAGATTTCCTGCAGCCGATTTGGTTGTTTGAGAGAACTGACAATAGGTAAGATATTGACAGAAGACAAAAAGCAGAGGATGGGTAGCTTTCCTTTCTTGTGGAAGCATCTGGACTCTAGCTGGAGCCAACTGTTTATCACCTGGCATGGATGCAGTAGCTGAACAGCAGCAAGGCCTCAAATGATAAAGGTGGCTTCAGAAATCTGAGACACGCTGAGATTTAACTGAAAGCAAGAAGAGGCATAAATCATCCCCAAAACAGAAAAGCCTGCAGGACAATGGGAGAGTGGGGGAAGATGGCGGAAGAGTAAGAGGCGGAGATCACCCTCCTCCCCACAGATACACCAGAAATACATCTAAGCATGGAACAACTCCTACAGAACACTTACTGAACGCTGGTAGAAGACCTAAGACCTCCCAAAAGGTGCGCGAGGAGAGAGGATTAAGAACGCTACTTAAAGGTGCTCCAGAGACGGGCATGAGCCGCGGCTAACAGCGCGGACCCCAGAGACCGGTATGATACGGTAAGGCTGCTGCTGCCGCCACCAAGAGGCCTGTGTGCGAGCACAGGTCACTATCCATACCTCCCTTCCGCGGAGCCTGTGCAGCCCGCAACAGCCAGGGTCCTGGGATCCAGGGACAACTTCCCCGGGAGAACGCATGGCGCGCCTCAGGCTGGTGCAATGTCCCACTGGCCTCTGCCGCTGCAGGCTCGCCACGCATCCGCACCCCTCCCTCGCCCCGGCCTGAGTGAGCCAGAGCCCCAGAGTCTAGCTGCTCCTTTAACCCCTTCCTATCTGAGCAAAGAAAAGATGCTCTCCGCCGACCTACACGCAGAGGTGGGGCCAAATCCAAAGCTGAGCCCCGGGAGCTGTGAGAACAAAGAAGAGAAAGGGAAATCTCTCCCAGTAGACACAGGAACAACAGATTAAAGCTCCACAATCAACTTGATGTACCCTGCATCTGTGGAATACATGAACAGACAAAGAATCATCCCAAATTGAGGAGGTGGACTTTGAGAGCAAGATTTATTATTTTTTTCCCCTTTTCCTCTTTTTGTGAGTGTGTATGTGTATGCCTCTGTGTGAGATTTTGTCTGTATAGCTGTGCTTTCACCATTTGTCCTAGGGTTCTATCCATCTGTTTTTTTTTTTACTTTAAAAAAACTTTTTATCTTAATAATTATTTTAACAACTTTATTTTATTTTATCTTACTTTATTTTATTTTATCCTTCCTTTCTTTCTTTCTTTCTTTCTTTCTTTCTTTCTTTCTTTCTTTCTTTCTTTCTTTCTTTCTTTCTTTCTTCCTTCCTTCCTTCCTTCCTTTCTACTTTTTCTCCCTTTTATTCTGAGCCGTGTGGATGAAAGGCTCTTGGTGCTGCAGCCAGGAATCAGTGCTGTGCCTCTGAGGTGGGAGAGACAACTTCAGGACACTGGTCCACAAGAGAACTCCCAGCTCCACATAATATCAAATGGTGAAAATCTCCCAGAGATCTCCATCTCAACACCAACACCCAGCTTCACTCAACAACCAGCAAGCTACAGTGCTGGACACCCTACGCCAAACAACTAGCAAGACAGGAACACAACCCCACCCATACACCCATACACCCTAAAATCATAATAAGTCCACAGACACCCCAAAACACACCACCAGATGCAGTCCTGTCCACCAGAAAGACAAGATCCAGCCTCATCCACCAGAACACAGGCACTACTGCCCTCCACCAGGAAGCCTACACAACCCACTGAACCAACTTTAGCGACTGGGGACAGACACCAAAAACAACGGGAAGTATGAAACTGAAGCCTGCAAAAAGGAGACCCCAAACACAGTAAGATAAGCAAAATGAGAAGACAGAAAAACACACAGCAGACAAAGGAGCAAGATAAAAACCCACCAGACCTAACAAATGAAGAGGAAATAGGCAGTCTACCTGAAAAAGAATTCAGAATAATGATAGTAAAGAGGATCCAATATCTTGGAAATAGAATAGACAAAATGCAAGAAACATTTAACAAGGACCTAAAAGAACTAAAGATGAAACAAACAACGATGAACAATACAAGAAATGAAATTAAAAATACTCTAGATGGGATTAATAGCAGAATAACAGGCAGAAGAATGGATAAGTGACCTGGAAGATAAAATAGTGGAAATAACTACTGCAGAGCAGAATAAAGAGAAAAGAATGATAAAACTGAGGATAGTCACAGAGACCTCTGGGACAACATTAAATGCACCGACAGTCGAATTATCGGCGTCCCAGAAGAAGAAGAGAAAAAGAAAGGGACTGAGAAAATATTTGAAGAGATTAGAGTTGAAAACTTCCCTAATATGGGAAAGGAAATAGTTAATCAAGTCTAGGAAGCACAGAGAGTCCCATACAGGATAACTCCAAGGAGAAACATGCCAGGACACATATTAATCATACTGTCAAAAATTAAATACAAGGAAAACATATTAAAAGCAGCAAGGGAAAAACAACAAATAACACACAAGTGAATCCCCATAAGGTTAACAGCTGATCTTTCAGCAGAAACTCTGCAAGCCAGAAGGGACTGGCAGGACATATTTAAAGTGATGAAGGAGAGAAACCTACAAATAAGATTACTCTACCCAGCAAGGATCTCATTCAGATTTGATGGAGAAATTAAAACCTTTACAGACAAGCAAAAGCTGAGAGAGTTCAGCACCACCAAACCAGCTCTACAACAAATGCTAAAGGAACTTCTCTAGGCAAGAAATACAAGAGAAGGAAAAGAACTACAATAACAAACTAAAAACATTTAAGAAAATGGAAATAGGAACATACATATCGATAATTACCTTAAATGTAAATGGATTAAAAGCTCCCATCAAAAGACAGAGACTGGCTGAATGTATACAAAAACAAGACCCATATATATGCTGTCTACAAGAGACCCACTTCAGACCTAGAGACACATACAGACTGAAAGTGAGGGGATGGGAAAAGATATTCCATGCAAATGGAAACCAAAAGAAAGCTACAGTAGCAATTCTCATATCAGACAAAATAGACTTTAAAATAAAAACTATTAAAAGAGACAAAGAAGGACACTATATAATGATCAAGAGATCAATCCAAGAAGAAGATATAACAATTGTAAATATTTATGCACCCAACATAGGAGCACCTCAATACATAAGGCAAGTACTAACAGCCATAAAAGGGGAAATCGACAGTAACACATTCATAGTAGGGGACATTAACACCCCACTTTCACCAATGGACAGATCATCCAAAATGAAAATAAATAAGGAAACACAAGCTTTAAATGATACATTAAACAAGATAGACTTAATTGATATTTATAGGACATTCAATCCAAAAACAACAGAATACACATTTTTCTCAAGTGCTCATGGAGCATTCTCCAGGATAGATCATACCTTGGGTCACAAATCAAGCCTTGGTAAATTTAAGAATTTTGAAATTGTATCAAGTATCTTTTCCGACCACAATGCTAGGAGACTAGACATCAATTACAGGAAAAGATCTGTAAAAAATACAAAAACATGGAGGCTAAACAATACACTACTTAATAACGAAGTGATCACTGAAGAAATCAAAGAGGAAATCAAAAAATACCTAGAAACAAATGACAATAGAGACACAACGACCCAAAACCTATGGGATGCAGCAAAAGCAGTTCTAAGAGGGAAGTTTATAGCAATACAATCCTACCTTAAGAAACAGGAAACATCACGAATAAACAACCTATCCTTGCACCTAAAGCAATTAGAGAAAGAAGAACAAAAAAACCCCCAAAGTTAGCAGAAGGAAAGAAATCATAAAGATCAGACCAGAAATAAATGAAAAAGAAATGAAGGAAATGATAGCAAAGATCAATAAAACTAAAAGCTGGTTCTTTGAGAACATAAACAAAATTGATAAACCATTATCTAGACTCATCAAGAAAAAAAGGGAGAAGACTCAAATCAATAGAATCAGAAATGAAAAAGGAGAAGTAACAACTGACACTGCAGAAATACAAAAGATCATGAGAGATTACTACAAGCAACTCTATGCCAATAAAATGGACAACCTGGAAGAAATGGACAAATTCTTAGAAATGCACATCCTGCCAAGACTGAATCAGGAAGAAATAGAACATATGAAAGGATCAATCACAAGCACTGAAATTGAATCTGCAATTAAAAATCTTCCAACAAACAAAAGCCCAGGACCAGATGGCTTCACAGGCGAATTCTATCAAACATTTAGAGAAAAGCTAACACCTATCCTTTTCAAACCCTTCCCAAATATAGCAGAGGGAGGAACACTTCCAAATTCATTCTACGAGGCCACCATCACCCTGATACCAAAACCAAACAAGGATGTCACAAAGAAAGAAAACTACAGGCCAATATCACTGATGAACATAGATGCAAAATCCTCAACAAAATACTAGCAAACAGAATCCAACAACACAATAAAAGGATCATACACCATGATCAAGTGGGGTTATTCCAGGAATGCAAGGATTCTTCAATATACACAAATCAATCAACGTGATCCACAATATTAAAAATTGAAGGAGAAAAACCATATGATCATCTCAACAGATGCAGAGAATGCTTTTGACAAAATTCAACACCCATTTATGATAGAAACCCTGCAGAAAGTAGGCATAGAGGGAACTTTCCTCAACATAATAAAGGCCATATATGACAAACACACAGGCAACATTATCCTCAATGGTGAAAAACTGAAAGCATTTCCACTAAGATCAGGAAGAAGACAAAGTTGCCCACTCTCACCACTCTTATTCAACATAGTTTTGGAAGTTTTAGCCATGGCAATCAGAGAAGAAAAGGAAATAAAAGGAATCCAAATCGGAAAACAAGAAGTAAAGCTCGCACTGTTTACAGATGACATGATACTATACATAGAGAATCCTAAAGATGCTACCAGAAAACTACTAGAGCTAATCAATGAATTTGGTAAAGTAGCAGGATATAAAATTAATGCACAGAAATCTCTGGCATTCCTATACACTAATGATGAAAAATCTGAAAGTGAAATCAAGAAAACACTCCCATTTACCACTGCAACATAAAAAATAAAGTATCTAGGAATAAACCTACTTAAGGAGTCAAAAGACCTGTATGCAGAAAATTATAAGACACTGATGAAAGAAATTAAAGATGATACAAATAGATGGAGAGATATACCATGTTCTTGGATTGGAAGAATCAACATTGTGAAAATGACTCTACTACCCAAAGCAAACTACAGAATCAATGCAATCCCTATCAAAGTACCACTGGCATTTTTCACAGAACTAGAATAAACATTTCACAATTTGTATGGAAACACAAAAGACCCTGAATAGCCAAAGCAATCTTGAGAATGAAAAACGGAGCTGGAGGAATCAGGCTCCCTGACTTCAGACTATACTACAAAGCTACAGTAATCAAGACAGTATGTCAGTGGCACAAAAACAGAAATATAGATCAGTGTAACATGATAGAAAGCCCAGAGATAAACCCACGCACATATGGTCACCTTATCCTTGATAAAGGAGGCAGGAATATACAATGGAGAAAGGACAGCCTCTTCAATAAGTGGTGTTGTGAAAACTGGACAGATACATGTAAAAGTATCAGATTAGAACACTCCCTAACACCATACACAAAAATAAGCTCAAAATGGATTAGGGACCTAAATGTAAGGCCAGAAACTATCAAACTCTTAGAGGAAAACATAGACAGAACACTCTATGACATAAATCACAGCAAGATCCTTTTTGACCCACCTCCTACAGAAATGGAAATAAAAGCAAAAATAAACAAATGGAATATAGTGAAACTTCAAAGCTTTTGCACAGCAAAGGAAACCATAAAGAAGACCAAAAGACAACTCTCAGAATGGGAGAAAATATTTTCAAATGAAGCAACTGTCAGAGGATTAATCTCCAAAATTTACAAGCATCTCTTGCAGCTCTATAACAATAAAACAAACAACCCAATCCAAAAGTGGGCAGAAGACCTAAATAGACATTTCTCCAAAGAAGATATACAGATTGCCAACAAACATTTGAAAGAATGCTCAACATCATTAATCATTAGGGAAATGCAAATGAAAACTACAATGAGATATCATCTCACACCGGTCAGAATGTCCATCATCAAAAAATCTAGAAACAGTAAATGCTGGAGAAGGTGTGGAGAAATGGGAACATGCTTGTACTGCTGGTGGGAATGTGAATTGGTACAGCCACTATGGAGAACAGTATGGAGGTTCCTTAAAAAACTACAAATAGAACTACCATATGACCCAGCAATCCCACTACTGGGCATATACCCTGAGAAAACCATAATTCAGAAAGAGTCATGTACCAAAATTTTCATTGCAGCTCTATTTACAATAGCCAGGAGATGGAAACACCCTAAGTGTCCATCATCGGACGAATGGATAAAGAATATGTGGCACATATATACAATGGAATATTACTGAGCCATAAAAAGAAACGAAATTGAGTTATTTGTAGTGAGGTGGATGGACCTAGAGTCTGTCATACAGAGTGAAGTAAGTCAGAAAGAGAAAGACAAATATCGTATGCTAACACATATATATATGGAATTTAAGGGGAAAAAAATGTCATGAAGTACCTAGGGGTAAGACGGGAATAAAGACACAGACCTACTAGAGAATGGACTTGAGGATATGGGGAGGGGGAAGGGTAAGCTGTGATTAAGCGAGAGAGAGGCATGGACATATATACACTACCAAACGTAAAATAGATAGCTAGTGGGAAGCAGCTGCATAGCACAGGGAGATCAGCTCGGTGCTTTGTGACCACCTGGATGGGTGGGATAGGAAGGGTGGGAGGGAGGGAGATGCAAGAGGGAGGAGATATGGGAACATATGTATATGTATAACTGATTCACTTTGTTATAAAGCAGAAACTAACACACCATTGTAAAGCAATTATACTGCAATAAAGATGTAAAAAAATAAAAACAGGAACAAAAAAATAAAGTTCGTGGTGAAAATGAAAAATGTGTCTTTTATTTTTACTTAAAAACCAAAGGCAATTTTTGGCCATCCCAATACTTGAATATACTGTTTTTTTCTCTCTCTTTTGTCTACTGTTTCACAGAGTATGTATTCATTGTGATTAACATTATTCTTCATTGTTTACATTACAAGCCGTCTATCAAAGAAAGATTATTCCTGAGCTAGAAAATAAATGAACATTATTCAGACCTTGATACAATAATTTATGGGATTTTTTTGTCTTTTTGGGGGGGAGAGAGGTTCAGTGTGGCTTTGTTAGTGTAAGAAATAGTTGTAAAAAAAGAGAAATAGTTGTGTTTATGTTATTTGGTAATGCATCTTTGATATTATTATTTTTTGGAAGGTTAACAATGGGCCAAATATTGTGAATGGACATGGAATATCCAAAGAGCAGAATTTACCTGATATTGTTACTGATTCTCAGTTCCATCCTTGACATTCTAAATTCTGCTTGCACTGTAGCAGGACAAAGCCTAAAAACTACGTTTTTCCTTGTCAGTAGAGTTCCAGCTAGAGCCTGCCAATTAGAGGCTCAAGGAACAGGTTTGGAAGACAGAGGAAGAGCAGCCATTTTTCTTCATTGTAGCGCTGGGAAGGCCTGTCAGCAGCATCAAATTTCAGGCAACTGAGTTTTGGGCATCCTCCTGAATATCTCTCACTTTGGTATTGCTGGCAGCTGAGATCATTGGTAGACTCTTGACCTCTGCTATTTTGAATTTCCTGAAAGTATTTTTCCTGACATTTACTCCTGTAACTTTCCAATAGTTCTGCATTAATTCCTTGTATTAAACCTCTTCCTACACCAAATACCTGGAATGGCTTTTATTTTCCTGATAAAACTCTGACTAATAGGGGGAATTATTCTCTAGAAATAGACACTGACTGTCTTTGAAGAATAATGTTAGAAGGACTGAAATAAATAATTGGTCCAATATTCTTAAAGGTAAACAAATGCTTAAAAATTTGCCTTTTTTCTGTATTGGTGAGCTATATATACATGGAAGCCATATACATGGAAGATGATGTAATCTTAAGTAATATATAATACTGATTTTAGAATTAACGTCAAATCTGCTTTTGCGTGATTGTCTGTGTTTTACAACCTGTGTATCAGTTTCCTCATAAGATAGTTATGAAGAATAAGTATAGTAATTCATGTCAAGTGGTTAACACATAGTTAAGTGCTCAATAAATAGTAGATATTATTACTAATAGGAATATTAGAATTATAAAAATGTAAGGTGTAGTGTATTATATCCTGAGAAATGTGGTAAAAAATATTGATCTCAAATCTCATCTTATTTTTTTTTCCCCTGAGATCTATACTCAGAATTTTAGTGGTCAATGGGGGAGGGGAAGCAGTTCTTCAGTTGTAGCCTCTAATCAGTTAAACTTTATTGAGGTCTCACTATGGCCAAGGCACTTATTTAACAAAGTGGTGGCAGGGACTGCACCTGCCTTGTTTGGGCCCGTGTCCCAGCACCTCACAAGCAGCCTGGCATATAGCCAGTTGTCAGTAAAAATTTGATGAAAGGATGAAAAAAGATATTGTATTGAATACTGTGGTTGGAAGGAAGCATGGAGTTCAGTACACAGAAAGATGAGTAAAAAAAAGTCTTTTACATGCAGTTTATAATCTCATAAGGAAAACTGTTCAAGTCACAATTAACCAACATTCAAGGCAGACTATACATAGAGAAGAGTGATTCATTCTGTTTGGGAGTGATCAGAGAAGGTTTCAATCGAAATGAAATAAAGGTGAGCTGTGACAGATGAGTTGGATTGTGTCAAGCTGACAATGGCAAAGGGATGGAAAATTGAGAGGAGTGATTGTATGCAACAGGAGTTTTGTTGGGACAATAAATAATGCCCCTTTATCCCTCATCTCCTGAATTTCAGAGCCAGTTGAGAAGTAGAGCAAGGATCACTTAGAGATCAAAATAACAGCTTTATTATTGATTCCTCTAAATTGACCTTACTTCCCCCCTTCCGAAATGTAGGTCTTCTACTTGCAGGTTCTGAATGTGTTCTGGGAAACATACTGTATGGATAAACAGAGTGAGGACAGGCCACTTTGAAAGGAAGGCACAAAAGAGTCACATATACTCACATCTTTCTCCCAAACTCATCAAACTCTGGAGAGAAATAAGTTAGGAGCCAGAGAAAAAGAGGCTAAAAATAATCATCCACAATTCTCCCTCCAGATGGTGAAAAATCCTATGCTTTATAGATATTTGAGAGGTGAGGGTTGAGCATTTCCTCAGCATAGACACACAGTATAGATATACATAGCTTAAATTTGAATATTTTTTTAATCTCTTCCTCTATTTACAAAAATCTGTTGTGTGACTTTATTCATTGAAATGCAAAGAACAGTAGTATGAACTTGGTGTGGAAAATGTGACTGATAAACCTTTGTACCAATCTTCAAATTAGAACTTCTGGAAAATGGAAATAGGGATCCATTAGTTTATTAAGCGATTTACTTGATTTAATTTTTTTCCCTGGGGAATCTGACAAAATTATGTATCAAGGGTCCTCACAAGCTTTTTCTCTGGAAGGAGGTTCATAGTGGCTTGCAGGATGTTTCAAATATCCTGGCTGCCCTTAAGCCATTCTTTAGTCAGCCATTCCAGCTTGAGTGTATTGAAGACATCAGTAAGTATTGACATAGAAGCAGGTGCATGTGTGTGATGGGGATAAAGGGTCTGAGAAGGAAGTGAAGATAGGAGGAGGGGATGATAGAATTCAACTTCTTTGTCACATGTAGTTCTAATCCACTAGTTTGTAGATTTCTCAACTACAGGTTAAAGCCAGGGCCCCTAAATGACAATATATTTTGTCCTAGAATGGCTGCATGTTCACTGTCTTTCAGGGTTTTAGAATTAGAGTAGTTTCTTTCATTCTCACATCTCTTTCCCTTCAATCCTGTCCCCTACCCTTAGGGTTTTGTAAACTTGTGAAAATTACTTAAAAATTAATTATTTAATTACTGAACCTCATACTCCTCAACTCTAAAGTGGGTATTTATTTATTTTTTTAATGTATTTGTTGTTGAATATAGGCACTTAACAGGATTTACTCTCTTGCTGGAAAAAGCATGTGTTTTAAGTATTTAATTACAATAAAATTCAGTGAATACTATGATAGGGTATATAATCTAGTGCAGTGATTTTCAAGGTGTGGTCCTTAGACAAGCATTATTGAACTCATCTGTGACCTTGTTTGGAATTCACCAACTCTACCATATCTGTTGAATCAATCTTTGGAGATGGGGCTCAGGAAACTCTTTTAACAAACACTCCAGGTGACTCATTTACATTAAAATTTGAGAAATACTGCACTAGGGAACCCTAACCTGGGCTAATGAGTTAGGGAAAGTCCACTGAGAGAGGTAATATTTAAAATGAGATGTGAGAGATGAGCTGGGGTACTGGGTAAGACTGGGAGATTTTCAGGCAAAGTAAACAGCTAATTTGGAGGCCTAGAAAGAGTTTGTCTTATTTAAATCTCTCTAATGGCATGATTAAGGTGTGTGTTTTCTGGGGGCCACATGTGAACCCCATTTGTAAGAGAGCCAGTCTTAGTCTCCATCTAAAAGGACTACACAGAGGGATGAAGGGGTGCCCAACAGAGAAATAGACTTCCTAAAGTTCAGCGTCTAGGGGTAGAGAATTAGCAGCATAATAGAACTCCAGTCGCAGGCCAGCGGACAGATCACCATGGAACTCATAAAGATATTCCACATGAGAAAGTCAGCAAGTCTTCAATCCTTTGATAAATATTTTTTGTGCTCTTATATTGTACTAAATTTTCTTGATGTTGGGAATACAGCATTGAAAAGAAAAAGGAGAGCAAGAATAAAAAACATGTAATATGTCAGGTATGAGTAAGTGTTCTTAATAAAAATATAGCAGGTAAAAAGGCTAGAGAGCAATAGGAGTGCTATTATGTATAGGAGCTATGGAAGGCCATACAAGCCCTTTTTCTGAAAAGGAGATACTTGAACAGATATCTGAAGGAAGTGAGAGGGTCAGTCATACAGAGAGATTTATAAGCAGAAAAAATCAAGTGAAAAGGCCCTGAGGTAGAAGCATCCTTGCCCAGAATAGAGTAGGGAAAGGGAGAGAGTGATAGGTGTTGAGACATCTATGACTGAAGGAGGCCAGGTCATTCAGCACCTTGGGTAACAATGGCCAGGACATTGAAATTTCATTTCGAAAGAGATTGAAAGGCACTGGAATTTGGGCAAAGGGGTGCTATGATCTTGACTTGAGTTTAAAAAGGCTTATGGGTGTTAGATAGTTGGGGGAAGGGGTAGATGCTGGGAGGAAGGTTAGGAGTTTAGTGCAGATGAAGAGATGATGATGGTTTGGACAGGGGTGGTAGTGATGATGGTGGTAAGAACTGGTCAGATTCTGGGTATACAATGAATCCTAATTATTCACAGATTCTGTTTGTTATTTTGCCTTCTCACTAAAATTTATTTGTAACCTAAAAATCACTACCCAGTGCTTTCTTTTGTGGTCATTCACATACATATTTTTTTACAGAGTGGCCAACAATTTGAGTTGCCCCATGTGTATGTTACCAGCTGAGCTCCAATAAGATGGAAAGATCGCCTTTTTTTCAGTTCTTATATTATGAACAAGTGTCCTCCTTATGTATATCTAGTGCCACATCTTTTGCATTTATTTGTTTTTGCTGGTGATTTTACTGTTTAAAATGATCTCAGGGCTTCCCTGGTGGTGCAGTGGTTGAGAGTCTGCCTGCCGATGCAGGGGACACAGGTTCGTGCCCCAGTCCGGGAAGATCCCACATGCCGCAGAGCGGCTGGGCCTGTGAGCCATGG